>NC_142890.1:28748482-29049285 GCF_054131105.1 Drosophila navojoa | reverse complement strand
AGCCTGTTGCCCATTTAACTGGCCCCAACCTCGTCTGGTTATTTTTATGGCTCATCCCGCCATTCATTGTTGTCTTGCTAGTGTTTTTGGGGTTTACGATGTTTGCCGTTGTCTATGAGATGGCTAACGCGCTGCGTTTACTATACTCGCTCACGAAATGAAAGGGGTATATCCAAATCGTGCAATTTTTAAATAGACTCAAACAATTTGCCAGTTATGGAAAATAGAGATTTGAAATTTATAAAAAGTAGATTCGGCTATTGACTTGGAGGCGTGGCATATATGAATTTATTCTATCCTTTATAAATTATTTTAGAAATATATATATATAGGTGTTTGTAGGTATATTAATAGTGAAGTTACATTCTTAAAACATCATGAATTCTTTTTCGAATGTGTTTTGATTCGCTAGGCCTTTACACTACCGTCTAGAAAGTTACCTATTTATCACGAATTGGCTACAATTTTTCATGAGTTCATACTTTACTAGGCTTTATAATATCGTACATACTCACTGAATATTAGTGAAGCTTACCTATACTAAAAACTACATTTTTAAGGAAAATGATTTGATTATAAAAATATCATATAAATTTTATGTTATGAATATATGGTATGTATATTTGCAATCAATATCAGCGTATAAACAATATGCCCGATTGCAATGCTCTAAGCTGTTTTACTTGTTCCCCCGCATTGCATCGATATCCTCATAAATAATTTACCCCAACGGCGACACTCATAGGTTAAAGTTCCTCTATGCCCTTTGTGCTGTGGATGCATATTGAGAAGACTTTGCAGATATCTGTGATCACATCCTGTTTGTTAAACATCTATTTAATTAAAATTAATAGTGTATTCTGCTTTAAATGAAAATAACCTTAGAATTCTAACTAAATGTCTAATTTTAGCCGCGACTATTGCTGCTTTGATTTATTTTGTTTTCGATTGTTTTGAAAACGCTTGAGAATTCACATGCTGAGAGAATGCGTCTCGGGCATCTGTTTGTACATCAGAAGACGATGTAGGCATATCTGTTGAACCTTTGAAAGTTCGCAGCCAATTGAAGCTAATGAACAAATTATATGGCATTTGCTGAGTGGAGGATAGGAGAGTTTATGCAAGAACTCCACAACGAGCTGAATTCTTTCTCCACTTACGCATATTGTCCGTAACGACCTGAAATTACATCGCTGTAAACTGGAACTGGAGCTGCAAGACAATAACAAGTCGCAAAATTGTGTAATAGAGGGCAACAAAAATCGCCCTGGGTATGCGTTGAATGTGAGTAGGAAAACAAAATACTTCAGTAATATTATGAATAGTGCTAAGCATAAGCAGTTGAACATTTTCACATTTCCTTAACTCTAATCGCTTGCATAACAAATATTTAATAACTTGTCTCTCTCTCTCTCTCTCTCTCTTTCTCTCTCTCTCTCTCTCTGTCTCTTTTTCTGTTACACCAATGCATAATTACAGTAGAAATAAAAGACTTTTGCTGCACTCTGAAAAAATTCCAAGCAACAGTTCCTCGCTGTTTAGCATTCTGCTCAGATGGAACCTATTGAGGGAGCTGCCCATAGCAATACCATTTTATTGGTATGTGTAAGAATTTACAATAACAACAACAAAAAGAATAAACATAGCGACGATGATGAATGAAGAGACAATGACAAGAACTAAAACAATAAATGAACGAGAGTGATGAACGATCAAATACCCTGTAGACAGCGAGAAGATGCTGGAATTAATTCATAATTTTTTAGATAGATTTATTATTATCAGCATTTATTGAATGTCACTACTAGTCATTTTAAAAACATAAATATCAAATATTGTTATTTATATATATTATATTTTTTATATATATCAAAATATTTTATCATCATAAAACTTCAAAATAAAACGGATATGTGAAGGTATGTCCGCTCACAGAGAGCTAGAGCTAGAAATTCGGATAGTTTAGTTACCAGTAACCTCCTCTATTGATGACCCAAAAACAATTTTTACTCCTCTTTAGGGGCGCGGCATATCAAAAAATACCCTATAATTTTTTAATTTTTTGCATCCAAATTTTGCAGCTATGTTAGTGTTATCTTATTCTATGAGCTGTCCAAAAATGAAGTTTCTACACCCAGTAGGGGCGTGGCAAATCGAGAAAGTGAATTTTCTACAGTATTACAGCAAGACTTAGCCACTAAATTGCTGATGGGGTGTGAAAGAGTATTCCGCAGTCATTACGCCCGACTGCAACGTTCTTACTTGTTAAATACGGGGTATACAATTAAAACAACAATATGAATGCCAAACAATATAAGGCCGAAGAGACATCAAGAGTGAGAGGTAGAAATTACAATGTCTTTGAAACAACAGATACATTTGTTGCAGTATTTTTTGTATTTAAATGTAAATTTAAGTTGATTTACGCGTGAGCACATAACCATAGATATACATATATATTCATGCATATATTTTGATGAATATACATTCGTACGTATACGAATAAATATATTTACATTCCCAGCACAGATAAATTGATTTGTTTATATATTATAAAATGATTTCCAACAAATCCACCTTCGCACGGTACAAATGTATATAAATATAATACCTATCTTATTTTTTTTTTTTAGCTATAGTTTGAGTACTTTTGTTTTGACAAATTCAATAGATTAATTTTATAGCTTTTTTTTCTTATACCTTTACAAGAACTAGTTATTTAAGTTTAACTTTTTCAGTAGCTTTACCTTTATAATTGGAGTTAGAGTTAGAGTAGCTAAATAAAAATAAATAAAATAAAATAATATAATAATATAAAAAAATATAATATTTATATAAATATTTTAGTACTCTTTGAACATCAAAAAGCTGTGAAAAAGTATGATCTGAATCTTAACAATAATATGTCAAGAATTTTTATTAGTCTGTCGGATTTTACTAAAATACATACAAACAAAACATATTATAAATTTAAAATAAAAATGTTAATTATTCCAAATTAATTTAAAGTTCTTTTCCAAGATTTAAGAATATTATAATTAATACCTAGGCTAGGAAAGCCATTTATTTTTTGTTAACTAATAATAAAAATGTGAAAAATTAATTTAAATAAAATAAATAACTCTATTGGTAAAACAATTAATGAAAATATGAAACCAACAACTTGAGTCATATTTTTGTATTTATCGTTATAAAATATATGTGTTTATATATACATATATAATAATTATGTATATTAAAAGACATTTTCCATGCTTATGTATACATTGTGACGATTTATTACAAATAATCAACCAATATTTGAATTCGAACACATGAACTTCACAAAAGCATCAAAATCTAAAGAGCTTTAAATCAAAATAAATTAAATCTATGCTCATTAAATTTCAATATCAATTTATGACAGCCCATTGATACTGTCAGACAAACTTCTTTTATCAAGATATCATGCCATCTATTATATATATCATTTCGATACAAAATTATAAATATACATATCTATTCTTTGAGAAATTAAAAAGTAAATATGTGTACATATGCTTATATATAAAAACTTTTAAGCATATAAATTTTTGTACATGTTAATGCATATACATATTTATGTATATATTACGCTCGATCTTTGCTTCTTGAAAATTTGATTCACAAATTGATTCGCTCAATTGATTTTAATTAATGTTAATTTGAGGCCCGATGGTTCATGTTTGCTCTCCAGTAAACTTATCAGATATACATATACTCTGCTGCAGATATATAATTCCTTTGAAGCATTTAAACTTTCTAGTTTAAATATATAATTTCGCTGAAAGGTTCAATGCATATTAGATATGCAGTAATAATGCGTAAATTGAGGTGTTTAATTAATTGATGTATTTTTAATGTCTAATGGACTCTTGTGGCGTTAATTGTTTTGGCGCTGAGACCACATTTTCACCCGTCAAATATCACACGTAACCGCATGAAATTCTCATTTATCACACCTCTATAAATGCGTTCGCCTGGCTGGCAATAAGGTCACAGTCAAGCAATATTCCTTCGCCATGGAGTCTCGAGATGGGCTCATGTACAACTATGAGGACTTCACTTGGATACCGACCATAAGCTACAGGCTCTGTGGCTTCGATGTCCTCGACACGCCCAACAAGCCGCGTCCTCTCTGGATGAAGCTCTATCACTGGGCCTGCGTCTGCTCACACATCTGCTGCGTGTGCTTCATGTTCCGGCGTATCATTGAGAGGGACACAATCAATAATATCTCGCTGATTATGCGCTACGCTACTCTGGTGACCTACGTCGTTAACTCGGACACAAAGTATGGCACATCGCAGCAGAAGCAAGCTTTCCAGAGGCTAAATGGTAAACTGGCTAAGCTCTTTCCCAAATCCAAGCAGTCCAAGATCGACCATCGAGTCGACGAGTACTACTGGCCACGCCCCACAATTGTGCTGATTGTGGTTTACTATGGATCGTCGGCAATGGTGGTGCTGGGACCTCTCCTGCAATCGGGGTATATCTACCTGATGGAGAATCGCTTTTCTTACGTGCACTGTTATCCGTATTATATATTCGATCCGGAGCAGGATCCGCTGTGGCAATACTTTCTCATTTACGCTTTGGAGTGGCTCCACAGCACCCTGATGGTCATATCGAATATGAGCACCGATCTGTGGCTGGTCAGCTTTGAAGTGCAGATTTGCATGCACTTCGATTATATAGCCCGATCGCTAGAGAACTATAAGCCCAATAGCACGCGCGACCCTAAAGATCGAAAATTCATTTCGCAAATAGTGAACAGGCATAACGATTTGCTAGAGTAAGTATATGCCAAATGGAAGCCTTCAGTAGTGTTCACAATCTCAGCTTATAGACTTCAGGAGGAGATTAACGGCATCTTTGGCAGTTCTCTCTTGTTGAGTCTTCTGACGACTGCGGGTGTATTTTGCACTGTTGCCGTTTATACGCAGATACAGGGACTAAATCTGGAGGGGATCACGTATGTGGTATTTATGTTGACGGCCTCATCTCTCGTCTATCTGGTTTGCTATTACGGCGAGAAGGTTAAGAGTTTGGTAATTATATTACAACCGTTGTATTTGAAGGAATATTCATATTTGGTCCATCTATGCAGAGCACATATATAACAAATGCCGCCTACAATCACAACTGGTCAGATGCTCCGCCGGATTACAAAAAGTCTTTATTGATTATCATCGCACGCGCCCAAAGACCAGCCGAACTGACAGCCATGGGCTATCTACCAGTATCCCTAGACACGTTTAAGCAAGTGGGTAGAGACCAAGGCTACATTGTCTATTGAATACAATGTTTAAATTTTATATTACAGGTAATGACTGTTACTTATCGGGTCTTTGCGCTAATCAGACAAATGATAGAGTAAAGATATAATGTAGTTCTTTTTCTTTTAATATTTATTGCTTAGCACTGCATAGTTCATCTACATACATAAGTAGCATTATCACTTGGGATCTGTAGGCAGCTTGAAACCAACAAGATCTGCCGTTTCTTTAACTGTGCGCTCGCCACTACCATGATACTCTTTGTATAGCTCGTTGTATTTGCGCAGACTGGTCAGATAGGTTAAATAGGTTTGGCCCAAGAAGATTGCCTCGTCGCGAGCCTTGCATAGCTGCTGATCGGTTGTCTCATATTTCTTATATTGCGCCAGAATATAACGCGCCGCCAAAGAGTCTTTAATTTTGCCGGGCGAGTGAGAAGCTAGCCGTAGCTCGTGTAACAGCGAGCGTAGAACTTTAGTTCCCGCCATTTAGTAAAATCTTTGCTTTGACTTAAAATCCAAACAAATAGCAGATATTCACGATTATGTGATTGCCGAATAAATAATATAAAACAGCTGTTTAATTTGGAGCTGCCAGTCGGTCGACTATCGGATTTCTGTACGATTGTGGCTGCGATACATTGCCATTCTAAAAATGTGGGCTGAAAATTTTTGTATACCGCGGCAAATTTGAAAAGTTTTGTCACATTCTGAACTTAATCAATTTGTTTAGATACATCAAATTTTATCACTAACCAGAGGGCACAGAGCTCTCTGGCTTGTGATTTTATCAAAATAACTCAACCAAAAAATATGTCCTCTATTTATTCGTGTCCTGCATTTGCTTTGCAAAAATGTTGATATTAAATATAAAAATATTTGCTGAAGCTGAGCAAAATGTATACCAAATAGTGCACTTCTCTAAAAAAATAAATCAATAAAACAACAAGGTAAAAACAATTCTGCCTTTAACCAGTCGTTGTTTTAATATTGAATTGAAATTCCTCAATGTACGAAAATAGCCTTGCCAGACTGGTAAAAGACATATTTATATAGTGATAGTGATCAGATGTTTTATTATCTTCTTACATACAAACATCTCAGGCAAAGTGCGCAGCTAGCATATTATTTTGCAGTAATTATAAAGTAATATAATACAGACATGAGCAAAGCTGCTAACAGTAAGTTAAAAGAGTAAATTGTTTAATATATATTTTTAAAACTAACATTTCCCGGGAAGTCTTGCGTGTTGCTTTGTTGCAGCTGAGGGGCTCGAAAGACAAAACGGCCAATGTACTAAACGCCGTTAGTAAAATTGAACTGGCTGTTAAGGAACACAAACCACGGCTCATAACGTTGCCCGAGTGCTTTAACTGTCCCTACGGCACCAAATACTTCCGCGAGTACGCAGAAAATATTCCAGATGGCTATACGAGCCAGCAGCTGTCGAAAGCCGCATTAGAAAATCAGATCTATCTCATTGGCGGCACGATTCCGGAGTTGGGGGACAACGATGCCATTTACAATACGTGCACCGTTTGGGGTCCCAATGGCGAGCTGTTGGCAAAGCATCGGAAAATGCATCTGTTCGATATTGATGTGAAAGGCGGCATTCGATTCAAGGAGTCGGAGACTCTGTCGGCCGGCAATGACTTCACCATTGTTGACGTTGATGGGCACAAGATCGGGATTGGTATCTGCTATGACATTCGCTTTGAGGAGATGGCACGCCTCTATCGCAATAATGGCTGTGAGATGATTGTGTACCCGGCTGCATTTAATATGACCACAGGTCCTTTGCACTGGGAACTGTTGCAGCGAGCGCGCGCAAATGATAATCAGCTCTTTGTGGTAACAGCCTCGCCGGCTAGGGACACCTCTGCCGAGTACGTTGCGTACGGCCATTCCATGATTGTGGACCCATGGGCCAAAGTCCAGAAGGCTGCCGACGAAACCGAGCAGATTTTAGTCGATGATATTGACTTTTCTCTGGTTGAGCAAGTGCGCCAACAAATTCCCGTATTCACCCAGCGGCGTCTTGACCTCTATGGCACCGAAAAGAAATCCAAATGATTTATTATTGCATTTATCTTGTTACGTCTATTATATACGAAATGTGTTTCTAAAATCAAATATTGCTCAATAAGGGATCCTCTCATTGGGAGGTGCCCGTTGCCTCCGACTCCCCAGCAGCTGCTGACATGCCGAAATGCGGTCGCTGCACTTGACCGAAGAGTGCGCGTATAGCTTCATCCGTCGCCATTAGCGGCTGGCTAACAAATTCCAGTGCCTAGAAAGAAATATATGTATAAATTGGCTCCACCTGTTGCCCAGCTATTCTTCATTTAAAACTTGCCTGGACGGCGTACTTCTCTGCCTCACAGAGCGGACTACTGGTGGCACTCGAAAGCTTTAAGGTCGTTTCGGGTATGCCCAATCCGGAGTGCAAGACCATGCGCTGTAGGATGTTTAGGTTCTCGGCGCTTAGACTGATTACATCCGTGGCAGGCAGATTCAGATAGCGTATTTTAGCGAGGAATTTCAGTTGCTTCAGGATGTCCAATTGAATTTCACGAATTTGATGCGTGGTGTGCATCAGTTGCTTGGTCGATTCGTTCAGCATTTGGTTCTTTTGCGTAAGATCGGCTTTCCAGCGTGCCAGCTCCTCGACCATAACGCTGCTGGCCAAGAACTTGGAACGCCAGACCTCGCATTGACTGGCCAAAAACTCGATTTGCTCCGTGTGTGTGGTCAAATTGTTGGCCGTGTCGAGCAGAGCGCGAGCCAACTGCAGCTTATCCTCGGTCAGCAGGTTCACCCGTGTCTGTAGATCCTCGCCAACGGAAGCTACTAGCAGGCTCTTCAGCTCGCTGTTCACTTGCGTCTGGAATTTATATTGCGCCTTGAAGTGGTCGCGCTCCTCTTGCATCTTGGCCAGTTCCTGCTTCAGTCGCTGCACTTCCTCGCTGCTTGCGCTAGTTGTATCGGCGGCTTTGGCATCGCCATTCTCTTGGATAAGTTCCTGGGTGCGCAACGTCGATACCTGGTCTGCTAGAACGCCAATGTCTAAATTGTTTTTGCTAACCCTCTGAGTCTTTTGCTTAGCGGCTTGCTGTGCCGGAGTCATAGGATTCACGGCACCCGGGTACGGTTCGTAAGGCACGAATTTCGGTGGTTTGGTTTTCTTATGTTCCGGCAGAGGTTCAGAAGTGCTCACCAGCCTGGGCTTAAGCTGGACAAGCTCACCCTTGGGCAGCACAGGCGCAAGGCTGCGGCTCATCACTTCGGGGCGCCGGTAAAGTGTGTGTAAGCCAGGCAATGGCAGTGAAGAAGTGTTACTGCTGCCTTGGAAAGTCCTCGACTCAATTACTGCTTCCTGGACTATCGTACTGTCCTTACGCGGTAATTGAGGTCGCTTAGTCTTAACGGCTTCGAAATTGGCTGACGACTGCTCTTCGTGTTGCACTTTCGCTTTGGTTGCGACGTCAGTGTGTTCCATGCCATCACCGCTCGTGCGACAGGACTGAGCTCTGCCGTTACCATCGTTCTCTAAGGCATCTGTATGCATGGCTTTCCTTTTCTTTGAATGACAAGGCTTTATATCTCTAGTATTTATACCTAAAAAATTTTACATCAATTTTGCTGCCAACAAAACAAAAACAATGGAAATGAAGAGCTGCCAACTCGTTTTTAAATAGTCAAATGTTGCCAACTAACATTTGCAGCGCTGCCAATCATCTTTGCATTCTATATACATAAGTATAGTGAAAAATCGATCAGTTTTGATTTACTCAGCGAAGTTAACAACAAATTGGTTACGCGCTGCGTTATCTAAAGTTCCCGTGACGCATACAGCAGGAGTTGCAGCCAATCGAATGCTACGTGCATTGTCGATGCGGACGTTCATATGCATATAAAATCCTTTAGCATAGATGCTCTGCCGGCAGCTGTGCGAGTATGTCGACGACTGAGAGTGATCTGCTTCGAAACATAAATGAGAAAATCGAATTGATTGAGCCTAGCACAGGAAAACTGTTTTTCGAACACAAAACAGAGCTGGTGTTTGTGAACCCGCGTCTGATGCCCCTAAAGTCTCAGGCCTTGGAGAGTCTCGAGGAAATGCATCGCGAAACTGCTCGCCAGTTGCAACAGAAACGCACAAAGCGCAACAACAACAATAACAAGAAAGAGACCGCTGCTGAAGCCGAAGCTTTGGCTCCGGCCATCTAATAATTAAGATTATCAGATATAATTTATTACAACCAGCTTTAAGATGGCCTACTTGCTGACCTTTGGGGTGATTGGATCACTCTTCCTGGCCAGTTTAATGCTCTATCGATATGGCAACATTCCACGTCAACACATCCTTGTCACACTGTCCGTACTGACTGCCTGGTGTTTCTCCTTTCTGATCGTGTTTACCATTCCGCTGGATGTGACATCGGTAAACGAACTCAAATGAGAAAAAAATATATATATCTAATATGATTTATTGATTATTGCAGACCCTATATCGGCAGTGCGAAGAAAAACATAAGCCGATCCCAGAATCCGCACTGGAAAACAAGGACAACGGCAGCAATATAACAACCACTCCCGCAAGCAACAATATTCACCCAGTCGAATGCCAGGAACCCTGGGGAATGGTTCCAGCATCCGTGTTTCCCAATTTATGGCGCATCATCTATTGGAGCTCACAGTTTCTCACGTGGCTCATTATGCCGCTGATGCAATCGTATCTCAAGGCGGGCGACTTCACCATTAAAGGCAAACTCAAGTCGGCGTTGATCGAAAATGCCATCTACTACGGCTCCTATTTGTTCATATGTGGCGTGCTGCTTATTTACATTGCTGTTAAGGGCGTATCACTGGACTGGCAGAAGCTGAAAGCGATTGCCTCATCGGCATCCAATACTTGGGGTCTCTTTTTGCTCGTCCTGCTGCTTGGCTATGCCCTTGTCGAGGTGCCCCGCTCGCTGTGGAACAATGCCAAGCCGGGATTTACGCTGCAATACGCATACTTTAAGGCCGCGAAGCTCAGCACGGATAAGGCTGAGGCGGAGGAGCATGTCGACGATGTGCTAGAGTCGCTGCAGTGCATCAGTCGCGCTGTGCCCAACAACCATGAGCTACGTCCATGCGTCGAGACGATAATGCGAAAAGTGCCCATCGAGCTGCAAGAAAGAGCCTCTCGCAATTTCGCCCGCAGCGGTGGCAGCAGCATGGGCGGCACCACCTCCACCATTGTGCCCTCGGAGAAGGCACTCGTGCGCATACACAAGCAGGTGATCAAGTCCCTGCAGACACTGCAACGAACTGAGGCGTTGTGGAGCGTGCAGGTGAACACGGTGCTCCATCTGGAGGACGTCGCCCGCAACGTGCACTCGGCTGAACGTCGCTTCAAAACGGAATTCCCACGCCAGCGCTCGCAGCTGGAACGAGTCTGCTACAGCGCCACAATACAATGGTACTGGGAGTGCCTACTGAAGGCGCCGTTTCTCAAGGCCCTGTGCGTGGTGACTGCCACCATGTCGGCCATGGTCGTGTGGAGCGAGCTGACCTTCTTCTGTCGGCGGCCCGTGCTCTCGATATTCGCGAACGTCATCAACGTGGCCAACTCGAACAACGACTTCTTCACCATTGAGCTGTTCTCCATGATTGTGCTGTGCTACTTCTTCTACTGCACCTATTCCACCATTCTGCGCATACGGTTCCTCAATTTGTACTACCTGGCACCGCATCACCAGACGAACGAGCACAGCCTAATATTCAGTGGAATGCTGCTCTGTCGATTGACCCCGCCCATGTGCCTGAACTTCCTGGGACTCATTCACATGGACTCGCACATAATACAGAAGGTGAGTCAATTGAATATCGAGAGGTTCCACGATGTTTAGTATTTGCTTTTGCACATTTGCAGCGCATTATGGAAACATATTACACGCAGATAATGGGCCACATGGACGTCATTGGCATCATCTCGAATGGCTTCAACATTTACTTTCCCATGTGCATGCTGGCCTTTTGCCTGGCCACCTGGTTTAGCCTCGGCAGTCGGGCGCTGAATGCAATGGGCTTTCAGCAGTTCCTGCAGCATGAGACGATTGCTACGGAACTGGTGCAGGAGGGCAAGGATTTGATAGCGCGCGAGAAGCGACGCCGGCAGCGGGCAGAGGAGGCAATCGCCAGGCGGCGCGACTTCTCCCGACCCGACGCTCTGCCCAGTCATGACTACATCGGCAAATACAGGGGCGGAGTGGCTGGAGGTGGCCCAGGCGCTGGGGGTGTTCCTGCTGCATTTGCAAGCAGTCGAACGCCGGCCGATGGACTGCTGCGAGATGGTGACGTCGGCTACGACTACGCCGCCGTCGCCTCCTCGTCGGCTCTGGGCGTGCCGCGCTCACTCTCTGAGGAAATCAATGAACGCTTCGGGGTCAGCACTCAGATGCAAGTGGGATTCCGTGGCGCCAATGAGCAGGACGATGAGGGGAACGAACGTCGCATAGTCGGCCCGCCGCCGCGGGGACTTTTCGACGACGTATAGAGGGCTCGAAAATGCATTCTATTATAATTTCAAATGTGTATTGCTGTATAAGTTACTAAGATATACATATATTGTCTCAGATGTTTTTTAGTTAATTTAATTTACTTTTAAGCTTTTTCGCTGCTGTTCCTGTCACAAATATTCTAATCATTTAAATAAACATAATTAACGAAAAGTCTTTTTGCGCGACGGGTATCGCCTGCAGGTATTCTGCTCGTTGTTCGAGTTCTGGGCACGGCTGTCGTCCGTCATGGTGGCCTGGGCATCCATGGAAGTACTCTTGTCTCCTCCATCCTGCTCCTCCGAGCTGGGCCGCTCGCTATAGTTTTGGTTCTGCAGCTCCGACAGGGGATGCGGATGGATTCGCTTGCGACCACGCATAAAGCCGGTGCGGGAACTAAGTGGAGTATCAGGCTCTGGAAGTGACATGACAGAATTTATTTGCCAACTGACAGCTCCTCGTAGATTGTAGAGCTGCCTTGTCAAAGTTGACAGCCCGGAGAATGACAAGTAAATCAAAAATGACAACAAACCAGATGATTTTATTAACTCGGCTTTTATTGTCTGCTACGGTTGTCGTACCATCGTTTAGGAAACAAAACATTGAACTAATTAACAAATATCTAACACAAGTGGGAAAAGGCTGATATGTGTATGAATGTATGTTGTAGTCGGTCGCTTGTTTCTTCTTCTGTTAAGGGTTGCGCGTATGTGCGTCTAGCTTCATATTTAATGTTGAACGAGTATGTGTGGTGCTTTTTTTGTTTGTTTTCTTTTTAATCTCTGGTTTCTAACTATTCATCGCCACCGCCCTCCTCATCCTCATCGAATTCACCCTCCTCGTCGGCGGTGGCCTCTTGGTACTGCTGGTACTCAGATACCAAATCGTTCATGTTGCTCTCGGCCTCTGTAAACTCCATTTCATCCATACCCTCGCCGGTGTACCAGTGCAAGAAGGCCTTGCGGCGGAACATGGCCGTGAACTGCTCGGAGACGCGCTTGAACAGCTCCTGAATGGCCGTCGAATTGCCAATGAATGTGGCCGACATCTTCAGGCCCCTGGGTGGAATATCGCACACGGCTGTCTTGCAGTTGTTCGGTATCCACTCGACGAAGAAGCTGCTGTTCTTGTTCTGGATGTTGAGCATCTGCTCGTCCACCTCCTTCATGGACATGCGGCCGCGGAAGATGGCCGCGACGGTCAGGTAGCGTCCATGGCGTGGATCGCAAGCGGCCATCATGTTCTTGGCGTCGAACATCTGCTGGGTCAGCTCGGGCACGGTCAGGGCGCGGTACTGCTGCGATCCACGCGAGGTGAGAGGCGCGAATCCGGGCATGAAGAAGTGCAGACGTGGGAAGGGCACCATGTTGACGGCTAGCTTGCGCAGATCAGCGTTGAGCTGACCGGGGAAGCGCAAGCAAGTGGTGACTCCCGACATTGTGGCCGACACCAAGTGGTTCAGATCACCGTATGTGGGAGTGGTCAGCTTAAGAGTGCGGAAACAGATGTCGTACAATGCCTCATTATCGATGCAGTATGTCTCATCCGTGTTCTCCACCAGCTGATGGACGCTCAGTGTGGCATTGTAGGGCTCCACCACGGTGTCCGACACCTTGGGTGACGGTACAACGGAGAAGGTATTCATGATACGATCCGGATACTCCTCACGTATCTTCGAAATGAGGAGGGTGCCCATGCCCGAGCCGGTGCCCCCGCCCAAGGAGTGAGTTAGCTGGAAGCCCTGTTAACGGAATTAGTTACCCCATTCCGGGACATTCACCTGACCCGCCCCTCTGCACTCACCTGTAGACAATCGCAGCCCTCAGACTCCTTGCGAACCACGTCAAGCACCGAATCAACTAGCTCAGCACCCTCGGTGTAGTGACCCTTGGCCCAGTTGTTGCCTGCGCCAGACTGGCCGAAAACAAAGTTATCGGGACGGAAGATCTGGCCGAAGGCGCCCGAGCGCACAGAGTCCATGGTGCCCGGCTCCAGGTCGACAAGTATGGCCCGAGGCACATACTTGGCGCCAGTAGCCTCATTGTAGTAGACATTGATGCGCTCCAGTTGCAAGTCACTGTCCCCGTAATAAGTTCCCGTTGCATCAATGCAATGCTCGTCCGAGATGACCTCCCAGAACTTGCCTCCGATCTGGTTGCCGCATTGGCCAGCCTGGATGTGCACAATCTCGCGCATGATTACGTTTACGAGTGCGAGAAACTATGAAATTCAAATTTTGTTGGAAAACGTATCTGAATTTTCTGGATAGCAATTCCGATTTTATTTTTTTCGGAAAGCAGAAACCGGTTTTCTTTTCTGATTTTAACGTATAATTTTCTTACTTTTTCTCTATACGTGTACCGTAGTCGAGTCGATGTTGGAATGAGACTACTACAAATTCTAAATGCTAATGTTCCCTATGGAACTACTGCGATCGTACAAAATTCGAATTTGAGACTGGTTTGCTTTGGTTCGAGTTTTTCCGTAACATATGTGTATTTGAGCAAGTTGACTTAATATTATATACTTTAGTAATAAGATTATCTAGTTGTAGGATTTACTTCTATGGTGGTTGAGTTCTCTACGGGCGTTTCTAAAAGACTTTTACAATTTGGCATCCCTTGAGGTGGCTAGACTACGTGATATTGCCACAAAGATTTGACATTTATGTTCACTTCTATTGTCTATTAGACGGAAGCACGCTTCAGGCAGAGCGTGCTTTCAATAATGTCCATTGGCTGGAAGTCCGGGTCGACAAATGGCTCGTGGTTCAGGCAGCGAGTTCCACCCATACACGTGCAAGAGCACAGCGACACCGTCTCGTCGTTCTCCGTCGTGTAGTTGTTCTCCAAGAGTTTGCCTTGCATATTGTACGTCGACTCGTCGTCGTAGGTCAGCGGCTGATTGCCAGCAGCCAGATTCTGAGCATCCTGCTCATCCCGCTTGGCGTCCTCGGCTTGCCTGCGCGAGAAGGATAATCATATTAAAAATACATCCCGAATTTCGGAAAATGCTTTGAGCGTCAAACTGACATGGTCATGAATCGCAATACGAGCAGATTAATACTAGCAGCGACCACAGCTAACCCAAACAGGATGAACACCAAGCTGAGGGCAACATATCCAGGCTTGTTCGTCAGGGCCTGGTCATTTTGTAGAGCCACGTAGTCTCCAAATCCGATTGTCGTCAGCGTGACGAAGCAATAGTAGAAGCTGTCAAAGTAGCTCCAACCTTCATAGCGGGAGAACACTGCGGCGCCTGTTGTTATTATGATGGAGGAGAGCATCCCAGTGGCCAACATGAGATTCATTTCGGTCGCATCCGTGCACCGCGCTCCACTGGCTCGCTTCGCCCTCCTAATTATTACCGATGCAAACTTATTCAGACGCTCACCAATCGACTGGAACATGACCAGCCCGAGCGGAATGCCAACCTGAAAGGATCCACACATACATTAGCAATAATATCTGATGTGGTTCGACAACATTCGGTGGCTAAGTATTCCGGTTAGATCATACCATCGCATAGAACATTGTAAATAATTTGCCAGCCACAGTGGTCGGCGTCGAGTGTCCATATCCTGAAAAATCGAAAATATTACAAAGCTAACATTTGCTTATTTCTAGGCATACAGACCGTATGTAAATATATTAAAACACTTTTTATGCATTATTATATATCAAGTGAAATATATGTATATAAATACATATTTAAATATATAGTATCTGCATTCAGATAGAATATTATGGAAGCGCATCAGTGTTGCCTGTTGCCTAACACCGAAATAATATGGATTTCCTTTAAGTAGTGCTTTTAAGGCTTTTTTTCGTATTTTTTCTATCTATATCCTCTTTTCTTTGGGTTCTCCACTAAGCCTTTAATGTTTAGCTCTTCACTTTAGTGCACAGCACGAAACAGACATAAAGACAGATTTATAGACAAACAAACACGCATAGCTAAATCGGATTACCTGCTTAAGTACATATGTATATACTTCATGTGGGTAAGAGTTGAAATGTTAAATAGTTGATGTACATTAATGTTTATAATTATTAGATGGCATAGACAGCACTTGGGTCTGTTCTATATTTTTCCGCATAATCTAAATTTCGGTCTATTCCATGCTCATTTGCAATGGTTATTATCAATAGGCAACACCACTTTCAAATAGGATCAATTTAGCCTGAAATAGGCTAAGTTGGCAACACTAATAGAATCACATAAGCCGAAATGTCATTGCCATTGCTCGTCTAAGAGAATAAGAGAGATGGAGATAGAGAAAGAGTAGAGCAAATAGGAAGCGAAGCTTCAGCTTGAACTTTTTTTCAAGCATAAATGTGTAGGTGTTGGGGTGAGGGGGTGTGTGTATGTGTACTTACTTGTATTCGTAATATTAACATTATTTGTATTTCTTAAATTTAATACATTTAAATTGCTATATTACAATTCTTCGAGTCAAATCAAATTCAATTAATTTTGTTTAATATTTACCAATCATTGCCAGCACCACAGTGGCAAAATAAAATGCGCCAGCGAATTTCCACTGAGGTCCCGCTTTGTGTGGTTTGTTCTCTATTATTACTATTTCGATCATCCGGTAGTCTTCGGCACTCACATTGTATTTCTCAACGAAATTATTCTTTATGGCTACAGCATGAAATTAAAATTTTATCCCAATTCCAATATCAACAATCAAATTCATAGCCAATCAATAAATTTAACAAAAAATAGCATAAAATACAATTGGATGGCACAGATCAAAAGACGAAATAAAAGGACTTATTATAACAATTAAAAAATATAAAATTGGATATGTATTTTAATCTGTGCTGGAATCGAATGATATGAACATGATTTGGATTTCATTTTTTTCAGAATTTTTTTTTTTTTTTTTCAGATGAGAGTGAGTGCGAATTGTAGTTAGTGTGCATTTGGATCTTGCCGGGGATATATATTAATCGCATATATATGTACCTTGCAAAAATTCCCAACGCCTCGCTTCAGTTTGTGATTCGAGCGAGTCAAAGACTGCCGCGCCGATGAGCAAATAGGTAAATGTGCAGACCACCAGCGACAGGGTTCTAACGTTCTGACGCTTCATGGCGCAATGGACAACAAATTCGAAAGCTGTTTGCCGACAGGATTCAATAAGCATTTAAGGTTAAGGCTTATTGCAAGTCTCGATAGGCTGGCACAAAGCACCGTTATTACTATATCGTCAGTTTGTTTGTTTGGATTCTCTCTCTATCTGCTGTCCCTGTGTTAGTGTGCTCGTCCTGCTGTAGAAATCGATTTACTTGCATAAACATACAAACAGCAAACGGTACAACGCTTTAATTAAAGTGCCTTGTCTTCAAGCTCAGTGCGTTTCTGAGCTTATAATTTTCCATTGTGCTTTAATTATGCCGACGTTTTATATTTTATTTGTATATAAATATACTTTATTTATTTGATTAACAACCGATACGAATTGCGGGAAAATCGGTAAATTTAAGACAGGGCTGTTATTGCGCGCACATTCCGAAACAGGCTGGCAGCCCCCATAGCTGTTATCGATAGTATCATGTAATCGGCTTGCCTGGCATTTGTTTATGCGAAAAAACACGCAAGCCTTCAAAAGTTAAATAGCAGCCGCTAGGCTACTTTTGAAGCACTGTGAACATCGATGTTCATTTAAATCCAACATGCTGCGCATTCGCCGTCGTTTTGCGTTGCTCATTTGCTGTGGCTGCCTCCTCATCTTTCTCAGTCTCTATGTAATCCTTAATTATGCGGCGCCGGCTGCCAATGCCAAAAAGGTAATGTTTACCTGTGTGTGTGTGTGTTTATGTGTGCTATTTATCTTTTCGTGCATTTTTTAGCCACCCTATATTGCACTCGAGAACAAGCTTCATCAGCTGGAAAAAAGATTAGTACAGAAAAACAACGACATACAAAATGTACGCCAGCTTCCAGCCAAAGCTCCAGTTGAGACAAATGAAATGGAGGATGGTCTGGCCGTGGATTCGATAAACAATGGAGACAACGATGCCGATGGCATGTGTGCTGACATTGTTAAGCAGGTGCCGCAAGTGGATGTACAGATGCTGGACTTATATGACCAAATGTCCTTCGCGGACATCGATGGCGGCGTCTGGAAACAGGGCTGGAACATCAAATACGATCCCATCAAATACAATCAACATCACCTGCTGAAAGTATTCGTTGTGCCGCACTCCCATAATGATCCCGGCTGGATAAAGACATTCGAGGAATACTATAATGCAGGTGAGAATGCCCTCATGCGAATTGATTTATATACGATATGAATTGGATTTTCAGTATTTTATTTGTTTACCTCTGTACCGCAGGTGTCAGATTATTATTATTTAATAGTAGTTTAATTACCTTTGCAGAATGTGAAAAAAATTGATTTGGTAGATACTTTGAACTTTGACTTTCCATTAATTTAACTTCAAAATTACAAATGTGGCATTTGTCTATATATGGTTTATATATAAATATGTATTATATTATTAAAATATAAAAATAGTTGATTTGGTTAGTTCGAAGGGGGCGAAAACATGTCTAGCTCTATCTTTAAACTCCACGTCAGTAGATGCCAACGTGTGATATAAATATTAAAATTCACAAACATGTACACATATTTATTTAAATATAATATATAAGGCATAATGTCTAGATATATATCTTTTGTAAAATATTTGTATTTAATTTGATATATTTTGCCAATATATAACAATATAATAGTTGTTCTTATATATCTCACATTTCCAATTTCACATATCTGTTAAGAAGATAACTAATTGGAAATTTATCAGCATTTTTAATGACAGACAAATTTCAAATTGCTTTTAACAAGCTAATATATCTGTTCTTTTTACCTGCAGATACGAAGCACATCTTATCAAATGCATTGCGTCACCTGACTGAGAATCCAGACATGAAATTCATTTGGGCTGAGATTTCTTATTTTTCGCGATTTTTCGAAGACCTGGGCGAGCAGAAGAAGAAGCAAATGAAAATGTATGCATGCAGAGATATACGTTTTATCTTTTCAAATAATGGTCAATTAATATTCTTACAGGATTGTGAAGAAGGGACAGCTGGAGTTTGTCACCGGCGGTTGGGTAATGCCCGATGAGGCAAATTCACATTGGCGCAATGTTCTGCTGCAGTTGACCGAGGGTCAGAGCTGGCTGAAGGAGCATCTGAACGTGACCCCAACTGCCGGCTGGGCTATCGATCCGTTCGGACACAGTCCGAGTCTGCCGTACATACTGCAGAGAAGTGGCCTGAAGAATATGCTAATCCAACGCACCCACTACTCGGTCAAGAAGGAGCTGGCTCAGCGGCGACAGCTGGAGTTCTACTGGCGCCAGACGTGGGAGACGCGCGATAAGAATGCGATTTTCACGCACATGATGCCCTTTTACTCCTATGACATTCCACACACTTGTGGCCCGGATCCGAAGGTGTGCTGTCAGTTCGACTTCAAGCGCATGGGCGGCTTCGGCTTAAGCTGTCCCTGGCGAGTGCCGCCACGTCCGATTGACGAGAGCAACGTGGCCGCGCGCTCCGACATGCTGGTGGATCAGTGGAAGAAGAAGGCCGAGCTGTACCGCACCAATGTCTTGCTGATTCCTCTGGGCGACGACTTTCGCTACAAGCAGAACGTGGAGTGGGATGTGCAGCGTGTCAATTACGAAAAACTCTTCGAGCACATCAACGGCAATCCGCGCTTCAATGTGCAGGCCCAGTTTGGAACACTAAATGAATACTTCGATGAAGTGCACAAAACAAAGCAGAGCTTCCCATCGCTCAGCGGTGACTTCTTCACCTATGCGGATAGGGCGGACAACTACTGGAGCGGCTATTACACCTCGCGTCCGTACCACAAGCGCATGGATCGCGTGCTCATGCACTATGTGCGAGCGGCGGAGATGCTGCACGCCTGGCACAACTGGGACTCGGCAGCGGGCTTTGACCGGAAACTGGAGATGGCGCGCCGAGAGATGTCGCTGTTCCAGCATCACGACGGCATCACAGGCACCGCCAAGACGCACGTGATGCAGGACTACGAGAAGCGCATGGTGGAGGCACTGTGGGCGTGCCAGTTCGTCATGCAGCAGGCGGTCTACCGGCTGCTGACCAAGCCTTCCATCTACAGCGCGGACTTTAACTTCCATTACTTCACATTGGACGATTCGCGCTGGCCCGGCGTAGGGGTCGAGGAGAGCCGCACAACAATTATACTGGGGGAAGAGCTGCCCACCAAGCATGTTGTCCTGCACAACACCGTTCCGCATTGGCGGGAGCAACTAGTCGACTTCTATGTTTCCAGTCCGTTTGTCAGCGTCAGCGACTTGGCTGGCCATCCAGTGGAGGCGCAGATCTCGCCCGTCTGGAGCTGGCATCACGATACAATCGGCAAGACTTTCAATCCGCAGGGATCTACCACCAAATATCGCATAATCTTTAAGGCACGCGTCCCGCCCATGGGTCTAACCACATATATTCTGACGATCTCAAGCTCAAAGCCCGCGTAAGTAATGAAATATGATGTGATCTAAGAACTCCTTATAATATATCTTCAATTGCAGTCACACCTCCTACGCCACGCATCTGCTGCTAAACAACAATCCACTGTCTGTCAGTTTGGGCCAATACCCGGAGGATGCAAAGTTCGGAGAGCATCGCGAGTTCTCCTTGCGTGTGGGCTCTGGACCCACGCTGGCCTTCTCGGAGTTCGGCATGCTAAAGTCTATGCAACTAGCGCCAGACAGTGCCCCGGTGCCCGTGCACCTCAAGTTCCTAAAGTACGGCACTCGACCGCACGGTGACAAGTCCGGCGCCTATCTGTTTCTGCCCAATGGACCTGCCACGCCCATTGTGGGCAACACGCCTGTTGTCCTGGTGAGCGAGGGCAAGCTGGAGTCGTCCGTTAGCGTGGGCTTGCCGCACGTCATCCACCAGACCATCCTGCGTGGTGACGCACCCGAAATACGCAACCTGGTGGACATTGGCCTCGTCGACAACATCGAGGTCGTGATGCGCATGCAGACGCACATCGACAGCGGCAGCACCTTCTACACGGATCTGAACGGACTGCAGGTGATCAAGCGACAACGATTCGAGAAGCTGCCGCTGCAGGCCAACTACTATCCAGTGCCCTCGGCCATGTTCATCGAGGATGCGAATATGCGGCTGACTCTGCTAACCGGACAGCCGTTGGGCGGCGCCTCCTTGGCGTCGGGCGAGCTGGAAATCATGCAGGATCGTCGGCTGGCCAGCGACGACCAACGGGGCCTAGATCAGGGCGTGCTGGACAACAAGCCGGTGCTACATATATATCGCCTAGTGCTCGAGAAGATTAACAATTGTGTGCGTCCGCCGACAGCGCATCCCGCTGCCTACTTGACGAAGGCGGCACATAGGGCATCACAGGAGCTGCTGGATCCACTCGACAAGCTAATCTATGCGGAGAACGAGTGGACGGGAGTGCAGGCGCAGTTTGGCAATGAGCACGTGCCGGCCAACGATGAGCTCGATGTGGTTGTAATGCGTCGACTCACAAAGAGCACAGCCAAGCGGCAGCGCGTCGGCTGCGTGCTGCATCGCACCCAGTTGCTGCAGTGCAACGAGGAGGAGGCGCCCGTAGACAATGTGAGTTCGGACAGTTGAAAGAGCTTTTGACTAAATAATATATAATCAATATTAATTCTGATCTTTCAGTTTAATATTTGCGCTGTGCTGCAGACTAGAGCGCAACGACAGCGACAGCGCTGCCAGCGCACTTCCCTGACCTTCCTGCAGGATCTGGAGCAGTTCGAGTCTCAGGCGGCGCCACCACTGTGTCCTATGGAGACTGGCGCCTACGTAATCAGCTACAGCGACGACCCTGACGGCAGCTGAACCGAATCAACTCGCAATCTCAAACAATAATATTAATTGAATCTTGACTAGTGTAATGCATGCAATTCTAATTTATTAAGCCTCATTTTGAATCTGACTAACGATACGTGTATGTGAATTGCAGTTACGTACGTTTGCTTTAATTGTTTTAATTGTCGAATTGTAATCGGATTTGATTTTCGATTGGAGGTATGATAATTATTTTAATTTGTTTTGTGTGATATTTCTCGAATCTGCCGATTTTAAGCAATTAACTTTACTGCATTATGTTCTTTGTCTGGAGCTATAATATTAGGTGTGATAGGATCGCAACTACAACTTCAAATCCAGATGAAATATAAACAAAGACATTATCAGCTCTCGTTGATATTAAGAACCATACATAAATATATCATCACCTGTAATCTCAGAGTAACCGTGAAACTTTTTAATCAACTAAAAGTAAGAAATGATATAATTAATTAATTAAAAAAAAAAAAGTAAATAAATAAATATAATTCGATGATTGGTAAATCAAGATGAAGTAAGAAGACACGAGTTTCAACATCTTATTATCTCAAATTCGAATGAAGTTGGTCATTTACAAGCGCTAACCATCCGTTATCGTGGGACGTCGTCAAATTGGGATTGTTGTGATAAAAAGTGTTGTGTGTTCGGTTGTTCTGTTTTTGATGAGCATGGAGTGTGAATAACTCCCCGCTTTAACTGAGAACACATTTATGGGTTGGCTGGAAAATTCATAATGGAATGGTTTATATTGAATTCACGTATTGTGCGTTAAGTGGTTGTTTTCAGTGCGTCAATGCGAGAGAGTAAAGAGAGCGAATGAGAGCACACTGCACAGTTTTCTGTTTGCCGCTCTTACACATTTAATATGGGTAACGAAAGCAAAATTGTGCTCTCACGACACGATGAACCTATTTGTATCTGTGTGTGTGTGCGTGTGTGCGATGGACTTTGTGTGTGTGTCAACCACTGACTGTCTAGCATCGGAATTTAAAGTTCTGTACAGAAATCTCGGCTACTCAGAGAGAAGCAGAAACAAGAAAAGAGAGGGAGAGAGCGCGCGCAAAAAGCGAAAGAGAGGAGCGCAACTCGAGCAAGCGCCAAGGCAGTTTTCAGATACGACAAACACATTCAGTGTCCAGTTCAGTTCAGTTGAGTTCAGTCAGAGTCAGAGCGTCGTCATCAGTGAGTTAATGTTTATATGCTACATATGTAACAATATTACAACGAATTAAGCACAAATAGTGCTGCTCTACCATGTATATACAATTTGACATACATATGTATATGTATCGAATGTGTGTACTTTTATCAAAGTGGCCCGCACGCGGCATTAATAATATACATTCAGACATATGTATATGTATATAAAGTGCTCAACATTGAGTATTTAATCAAACGATCATTAACAAAAAGTGTTATAAATTGTTCAATCAAAATCGCATTGGATACTCTGTCGTTGTTGTTGTTGGATTTCAAAGTTCGTTCGAACAATATTTAATTAAATAGTTGCGTACATTGTATATATGTATGTATGTATATATATATATATATATATATATATATATATATATATATATATATATATATATATATATGTGTATCTCTCTAAGCTCTTTGCGTTTGTGTGTGTTGAAACGTGCAAGTGTGTTTATGCGTCGCATGTTAGTTTCTTCTACGTTCTTTACGTCGTCTTCTAAGTTCTGTCGATGTGTGTGTGCGCGCGTATCTGTGTGTCCCTACTGAACTGTGTGCATGCAAGTTTGAGTATGTGTATGCGTGAGAGTGTGTTCGTGTGTGCTTTTTGTGAACTACGTTTTGTTTCAATGCCAAAAAGTATCTATGTGTGCCTTGACATGAGCGCTGTGCTCGCTCGCTTGCTTGCTTTGCTTTTGCTCTGTCTCTGCCTTTGCCTGGCTTTCTGGTTACATAAATACTCACACCTATTCTCACACTCACAAGACGTAGCAAAGCTTACGTGAATAAACGTGTCTCTGCGTTCACGTGTATGTGTGTGTGTTTACCAAAATGTTAATGTGCTACATTTGAAGGTGTCTGCCATGCGACAGAATTTAATTAACACTTCAAATCCTATCGTTGGTGCAGTGAAAACAACAGCACGTTTTCCAATAAGAAAACGCTGATTGCCTATTGGAAGCAGCTGGTTCTCCAGCCAAAACAACCACAATAATAACATGTGTTAAATATTGGAAACAACAAACTGCCCTAGCAGGTTCGCTCAGCTCAGTTTAGCTCTGCTCAGCTCATTCCAATGGTCAAATGTCATGCAAAAGCAACACAGAAAAACATTCAGAATCTGCCAAATCCGAAGAAGAATGAAATAAGCTTTGAAAAAATGAGCGAGCTAACGAAAAATTAAAAACAACGACGTCATATAAAACTGTGTCAAAGCAGCAGCAGCAGCACACACTCACTCACAGTCTTTCCATGTGTGCGAGCTATGGCAAAGCTTTTTCTACCAGTCGGTCGCTCTCACTCTCAATTGCTTCCCATCTCTCTCTATTCTTTGCTCTCCCTCTTTAGCTGCAAGCTGATAAAACGCAGCGCACACTGCGCGTATACATAATGTGCCTACATACATACAGAAACAAACACACACACACACACGTATGTATGAGTATTATATTTAAATGTTTTTCGTTCGTTTGCTAACGAGTTTTTCACGTTATTGTTAGACACACGTACGCACACTCACATGCAAACACTGTCATCTACGAGCACACAAGATTTTCATATTTAAAAGCGCTGCTAGAAAACGCTTGAAACATATGGCGCGTGAGCATTCTCCTACAAACACTCATATACATGTGTACATATGTATATGTATGTATGTATCTATACATATGCACATATAAATAAAATATATTATTTGTGTGTGTGTGTTTATTGAATTATGTCATAAACAATTTGTCTTTGGCATTCAATAGAAGTTCAATTTACTTGACGCAAACGTGGCGTATGAAAAAAATGTAGCATTATTATTAAAAGCTCTTTTGGGTGAACAGGAAATGCAAAAGTTGCCCCAGAACTGTCTACTGAATGTTTGTGTTTGTGTGCCTATGTAAATTTGTGTGTTAGTGGACAGCAATTTTCCGAGGCTTGCATGAAAACCTAGTGCCCTAATAAGCGCCAACGAGAAGATAACCAATGGGAGAGACAGAGTGAGTGAGCGAGAGAGGTAGAGCGACACTAACGCAAAGAGAGCGAATCGGGGTAGCAGCACGAGAGGCCAACCGATAGGCGCGAGAGCGAGAGTGTGTGAGCGTGAGCATTAGAGATGAGAGCTAGCCCTCGAGAGGCGACTTAAGCGTAGATGGCGCAAAATATAATTGAAATAAATTATAAAACAAGCCAACCACAACGCAATTTGAATGTAATGCAAAATGTTCGCCTGACTACAGGTATAAGAATTCGACATTGTGGACATCGAAATCCGTGCGAATTAAAACAGATACGCAGCAGCAGAACACACACATATACACACACACTAATAGAATAATAAATAAAAATGTGCTCAGATAGAGGCACGTGTACGTGGCATACGCATATTTGTGTAAATTCAGAATGTTCGTTAGCTGTGGGACAACAAGACCTTGGGGCTTGCGTGCAACTGGGCTGATAAGTTCTTGCAACAATGGCTGAAATAAATATTATCATTACATTGCCTAAAGCATTGCTTGCGTGCAATCTGTAATCTGCAAGCTCTAAGCTCCTATTACAAAGTATTTGCAGTATTAGGATAATAGTATTATTTCATATTTTAATCTACTTCAAATCCATTTGTAATTGCTAAATCAAAATTGGGCTATCGATTAATAAAATTAATTGTGTATACATATCGCTAGCCAATCGATCGAGTCGCGAGTACTAAATATGCCGATGCATCGATACTTGTTCCTTTATTCAAATACTTTGGTATTTAAACAGCTCTAGGAAGCGAAATTCAAGTCAACTTCAAATTAAGGTGTTCGGGAAACAAGCATCTTCAGGCTGTTACACTTTTGCTGCATGCTGCGTCCAAAGAGAGGGCATTCCATTGCGCAGGTCCGAAATTCGCAAATGGCAACGGCAACGGTATCGTCTGTCGACCAATTTCTGTGTTAGAACCAAACGTGAGGCGAAGACGAGCACGCAAAGGCAACGCGTGACGCATACGCAAAGCAAAGCATCGCAAAGCCAAAGCCAGAGCCAAAAAAAAAAACTGTGAAAAAAATAAAAATACTTATATGTGTGTACATATGCACGACAATAAATATACATGTATGTACATATATAAATACATATGTATATATACATTTTAAAAAATTATAGTAGTTACAGTTGAGCTTTTGACATAACATAAATATAAACACAAACGCACACACACATCCATACATACATATACATATGTATGTACATGCAGTGGTAATGCAGTATTGGTTGCACTCGTCCTCGATTCTGCTTGATAAGATCGAGGTTTCAAGTGATTTTGTCTAGGAAATCGCGATAAATTCAAATTCTTTATTGACATTTTGCCATTGTGTGTGTGTGTGTGTGTGTGTGTGACAAGTGTGCGTGTGTGTGTGCGTATAACTTATGTTTACATAATTTGTAATTTAAGTAAACGAGTCAACTCAAACATCAACAGCAGCAACAACAACAACAACAACAAATTAATCATAACTGCATGGAATAATAAAAGTAAAGTAACAAAAAATTCGAGAAAGTAACAACAACAATTACTAATAGCAACAACAACAAAAACAACAACAAGCAACATTGGAGTGCCGTACGTAATATATAAGAAATCGAAAGTTAAACAATACAAATATAATAATATAAAAAATTATCCCAAAGTGTGTACACATATTAACAACTTTTAATTCTAATCAACCAAATACAATATATATAAAGTATATAAAAAATAAACAAACAACATATACATAGATATATAAATAGAGATATATATATATATATATCTATCTATATATACTAGTACATAAATATTGCCCCGCACTCAATTAATTGCAGCTGTATGCACGACTCCTTGCAGAAAGGTGAATATATTAAATGTGAACATATCTCATATGTAAAACATACTAAGTATATGTAAGCCTAAGTTCAAATATCAATACTCAATTCATTTTGTTTGACTTACTTGTTGACTAGTGTGATCTTTGCTACTCTACGTAAAGTGAATACAGAGACTTGCATATATACAAACATATATGGTATGTATGTGTGTAAGTAGAAACGATCTCAGCTAATCAAAGTCACTCACAGCTTAGATGAGCTGCTGGAGGCCCCCGAACCTACGGTGTTGCCCCTGCCTTAGCTCAGCATATCTCACTCGTTAATTTACTCGTTTATTTGTCAAGCTGCCGACTCATGATTCTATATTTTGTAGCTGCCGCTGCTTCTGCTGGTTGTTGTTGTCAAATGCAAATAGACATTAAATTGCCCGTTGTTTGCCGTTTCGTTTCGTTTCATTTACATTGCCCAGTCGCTGCTGCTAAACCATCCACCCGCCTCGCACCCCAGCTCGTGGAGCGCCTCCTAGCGGAATGTGGGGTAAACTGTCGCCGCAACGAGCAAACCCAGAGAAGGCAAGCACAGTTAGCACAGTGGGGCAAACCCTCCACAAAAATAAAAAAAACCAAGTGGAGAGCAGCGAAATGAGAAAAATGAGAAAAAGGCTTATGTAAACAACACACACAAAAAATTCGTGCAAAAGGCACGAAACGGCTGTTAACCTATTTGGCATAATTGCAACAGCGTCAGCCAACTGGCGATTCCGACTCTCCGTTGATTATCCGAAACGGAGTATGTGTGCGTGTGAGTGTGTGTGCAGAGCTATGCTTCGGCTGATGCGGGAGTATTACTCTGACCGAGCCGCAGCTTTGCCTCTGGAAATTAGTACACCTGAAAAGTTTTGAGTTGCACTAAAGGTGAAAATACCCAAATGAGAGGTTGCACTGAAGTAAAATGAATGTGTTTTATGCGAGAAGAAAATGTTTTAGCAAAGAATTCGTATTGATAGTCAAATATGAACTGTAAAAAAACATTCCTCAGATTGCTAAAATTATTTTACTCCTTCCGTCGACTTTTCCAATCGTTATGAATAGAGTTTCAATTTGTCAATTATATAGTAGAAGAAGCGTTCAGGGCCTTAGAAATAAATAGCATACATTTTCTATTCATATGTTTTATATTTTTTCTGAATGTTTTGAGGTATTTTAAACTATATATCTTTCTGAAATTATATGGATTCTAGATAAAGTAAATTTAAATTTAAATTAGAAATATATTCATATATTTATACATGTGTACATCTTAAAATCTATTATAAATCAAATTGGATTTCCTTAGAATTTGCATATTGTCAATATAAAATATCTTATAGCTAGTATACTATTTCTATGAACAGCCAAATTTCAATGCATCTCTCTGAAACAGTCTAAAGCAAATTAATTATTATTAAATATAATCGAAAACTTGTTCGCAATTCCCTCATTTCATTCTTTTTTACCTATCAACGGAAATAGTTTCCTTTTCATCAGGTCATATACATATACATATATGAACACAGACATATGTACAATGTATATTATTTATTTAAAATTCGTGTCGATCTGTCAGTCAAATCACGAGCTTTTAGCATGGGAGTTTAATTGCAAGCTTATATGATTTTCAATTATACATATATATTTATATATACGAAAACATGAGCACATATAATATATTAGTCGCTATTATTAGACAATTAAGCAACGCAAACAGCGGGGATTATCGGATTTGATTGCTATTCAAGTTCAATGCGTCATGCGAGAGTATATTGCCAATGAATTGCATTTTTAATTGTGAAATTAATTCTGTTTTTTGCCCCTTGTTTTTTTTTTTTTTCATTGTCAACATAATCGAAATGACGCAATCAAAAGAAATGGCAAAAAAGAAGAGAATTATATATACAGTTATGTAAAGTCAGGTTTAGGTATGCGAAATAATGATCGCAATGCAGAATATGTGTTAAATAGTCTCTTCTGTTGTGCCAAAGGCGAGAGCTATGCCGAAAATGTCTTCTGTCAGTCAATGTGTGGGGCGTGTGCTCAGGTGTCCGCTGTGGGCTGGCAGGTGCAAGGGAATCTGGGCAGAGAGGCATCAAGTCGTTCCTTTCGTCGTTGCATTGTGCTGTTTCAGCTATTCTTTATAGATTTCATTTCCCACAATGTAGTTGTTGTTTCATTTCGAGCTCTGCACTCAGATTCACACTCATATTCACCTGTCCACCTGTGCCTAATTGTGTGGCGTGCCTAATGCGCCCGCAGAGCGCCAAAGGGGCTAATGGGGCAGCAACGAACGAACACAGTGTGTCCGAGAATAGATACTTGGTGTATCTTTTACGGTTTCGTTGCTACATATGTATGTGTGTGTATCTATTAGTAAACATTGGCAGAAACCAATTACACTATGCTACAAACGACTCTTATTTTATATGGACTGGTTGCCAAAAATTGACCAATAATTGACCAATAATGATTGACTGTGATTTTGTAAATACTTTAGCTAAAGATAGACAAATACGATGAACCAGATTTGAAGCAGAAAAACTGAGGATATTATGTGTTAATTGTTATGCCGAGCTTTACGAGTATATCAAATGGAAATAGGTTATCCATTTTAATCAATTAATTTTTATTCATTTTTTAGATAAAAATAGATTATTTGTTATTTCGTGTTCATTCCATTATAGAAGTACAGGTATTTCGACATTGACATTGTGAAATATGTAGATTAAAAGCAAGAACTTTGATATATATTATACAATAGATTCAAAGCTAGAGGTTTGGTCTATTATACTTTATCAATTGTGTTATTAAGATACCAAATTTATATTGAATAAGCTTAATATAAATTGATTAAAGCTTGCAATCTAAGACTAGTAAGTATCTGTCCTTTCAGATACACGATATACGAGTGGATCTTTTATAAGTTCAGAGATAGATGATATCAATTGAAATTATAGAGAGATAGATAAATAGAATAAGTCCTTAATGATACGACTATTGATTCTGATGAGGAATGTGTATGCATCAGGTCGATTTCGACTAGTTCTTCAATAGGTTCTTCATTTTCACAGTCGTAGACTCTCACACACAGTTAGGACTAGCATGAATAGAACGAGTTGGCATTTGTTTACTTGCCACACATGCCACACTTGCCACACACGCCGCACTCTCCTCAATCAGTGGTTCTTGTTGATTTTGCCATTTGACTGCCATTTGGCATTGCTATCTTACTTATGGATAATTTATAGACGCACCTTTTTATATAGAACTGTTGCTGCCTGAATGGGCACCTGCCAACGACAACAACAGCAGCACGAGCAACAGCAACAGCAACAGCAACACGAACAACAACAACAATAACATCATACAGACACAGACGAGTTTCGACAAGCGACCCAGCGACATAGTTTGTGCTGTGTTCTGTTCGCCCGCAACTTGCCACAGTAATTTGCATAGAACACACACACACACACACACACACTTACAGACATATGCATATGCACGCATACACACAGAGACATAGCTGACTGCATGTCGATTGTCCGCCTGCCTGGCTGCATTGACGCCGAGGCAGTCGTTTGGCCTAATTGTGCGCTTTTGATTTAGTTTCCATGACGTGCAGGCGATGAAGGCAGAGCCCAACTCCAAAGCTCGCTCACTCGCTCACTCGCACGCTCGGTTGCCCGTTCGTCCGCTCCGCTCATTCCAATCGGGAATGCAATGCATGTGGCTCTCTCTCTCTCTTTACTTTTGCGCTCTCTTCGTTGTGTGTCTCACGGGTCGGCTCTCTTGTTGGAATTCTGCTAGCCACAGCAGTTTGCTCTTCGCCTTTGCATATTTCTCGTACCTTGAATGTCTTTTATTAATTTAGTTGTACTTCGTTCTTTTTGTTGCTCGTTTTTCTTTTGCTTTTCTTTCATTTTACTTTAGCTGCATAGCATTGGCCAATATGCTTGGCTAGTTGCTTGTTTTTTTCTTTCCGTTTTTTTTATTTATTTATAAATTATTACGCAGGGCAACCTTCACCTATTTACTTGAGATACGTAGAAACGTTTGTAAAGTTCGTTTCGTCTACTATTTAGCGCGTGTTGTGTAAAATCTAATTTACATGTAAACTCATTTATTGATCATCAATATTCAATTCTAATTAGATTAGCTCATTAATAATCATAAGTTGTTGGCCAACAGCTGCAACAGCTGATGTATGATGCCCTCGATGATAGACGCGTATCGTCAACCCGCAGCCCCAATGGGTGGAGGGCGAGGTGGGAGAGGGCAAACAATACAATATTTATAACAAGCAACATGTAAAACAAAAGACCTCTGAGCCGAGTCAATGAAATCTAAGCCCAAATTCCATGGCAGCCAATCCGCTTACTCCACTCGACTCCACTCGTTGCCTCTCAGCAAGCCACAAAAAAAGTCAGCATATATAAAATATAGTAGATGTATGTATCTAGAACGGGGCAGAGCTTATGTGCATGCCGCAGTCTCGGTCTCTGGCGGGCGCACAATGAACATAATTTATGTGCGGAAAGGAGCAAAGGGCACAGGGCTGAGGATAATGTAGGAAAGTGCCGCGAGGCGCCTACTCGACATCTGCATACAAAGAAGAGCTTGGAGCTGGGGCCACTTATCTTGCTTGAATAGGCGACAACGCGCTGCTGCTGATGCTGCTGCTGTTGCTGTTGCTGCCTCTGTAAATATTTATAAGCACAAGCACAAACACAAGCAAGTAAAAGGTTCACATATACACACACACACACCCCACACGCACTGAGAACCCTTCAATCCATCCATACGCAATTGCGACTCTTTCAGCTGTGGGGGTCAGTGGGTGTTGGTAATTTGAAATCGCGTGCCTCCTTTATTGATTTTCGCTTTCATTTTTCATGCAACATGCGAGGCAGCAACAAACACACACCAAAAGAACTGCTTACATATGCGAGTTGAGCTGAGTTGGGTTACATACATAGCTGGACGAAGAAGGAGGCAAACATAACAGTTGCATACCGATTCACAAAACCCAAACACACACACACATCCACACATTCAGAAACTCGCTCGTTCGCTGTGTTTGAAGTCTCGCAGAGTCCATCAACGCGTGCCGCCACAAAGTCAACGAGGTCGCCCCCCAACGCCACATCACTCCCTCCCTGCGCAGCATGTGTAGCAGGTGGCAGTCCTTTCGCATCATACTCGCTGGCCCATTCATAATGTGCGAGCGAGGTGTTTACCTTTTGCTGGCAGCGGTGTCCTTGCCAGCGACACACACGAAACACGCCTCTAAAAATGTCAAGCATCCAAATGTCCTACGGGCCAAAGCACAAGTGATCCGGGTTGAGCCTCGTGACGTTTGCGCTTTTGTTATGCTTCGTTCATGTCCGATGCCAACTTCCGCTCTCGCTACCATCCCCCTCCCTCTCCGCCTTCCTCTTCCTCTTTCTCTGCCTCTTTAGCCTGCAGACAGTTATCAACTGCCCCAACAGCAGCAGCAGCAGCAGCAGCAGCAGAAGCAAAAGTTTGCTTTGCCTCGACTCGTTTCCATTGTTAATTCAACTATATGTATATGCGTGTGCGTGTGTGTGTGTGTGTGTATATATATATATATATTTGTATGTGTGTGTTCGTTCACATTTTGTTGTCCCAATTTCGGTCGCTGGGGCTGTTGTTACCATTAGCTGGGTGGTTTTTTTCTTTCCTGCTCTCCCTCTTCCTTCGTCTCTTTCGGCATCTATTACATTACTTTGTGTCGGACTGCAATTACGAATTTGGGGCAACTGTTTGGTGTACTCCCCCGAAATGTGGCTCCGATTTGTTGTTGACCCGCAAAGGACCTGGCATGAGGCAGAAAGAGCGTGCATCTTGAACATGCTTATGTCCTGCCAATTTAACTATTAACTATTTAAATATATTCTTGATTTCATTAAATATATATATGTTTATATTTATATTTATCAAATTTCTCACCTTACAGCTTAGCTGTAACAGTTATAATCAATCAATATCCACAGAATACATACATACATATGTATGTATGTAAATAAACACAGGTCTTAGCCAATAACAAACACAGGCAATATGTTTGCGGGACAGCTAAGACCTTATTAGCCACTGTTTGTCTCGTAAGTCCTCAACTGATACTTGTCTCGGCTGTCGATGAAAGGCGAACGACGGCACGATTTATCGCACATGATGTTTGTCAGTTTGTAGATAAAAGATAGAGTCGGTTAGGAATAGATACGACAGCATCATCAGCAGCAGCCGCTGTCAGCAGATTTGTTCAGCCGCAGGGAAAAGGCGATAAATGAGTCCAAATGGACAAACAAAACAGTTTTCTTACAAATGGGCATCCGCTCGATGGGTGTTTGTGTTGAGTGACAACTAAATCAACTTGTAGCAAACTCCATATTAATAATAAAGCGCTACGACAGGTCGGAATTATTGGCTAACGAAATATTGCTAAATATATGTACTTATATGCGATATTGCTGCACTCGCTCGGCGTGCGCTTATCAGCGTCTAACAAAACAGTCAGTGAAGACAGTCACCACAGTAAAAACTATTTACTGATAAGAAAGTAAATACATACGTACACATGCACACACACTCGCACACGCAGCCAGAAATGCTCACAAATACTTGGATTTTAATGGGAGAGCGGCTGAGCAAACACTTGCAAACAGAGGCGAGTCGAGTCGAAGCGCTCGATGTTTGTAGATAAAGTACGTATGTATGTGTGTAAAAGATAAACCAACAACAAGAGCAGCGCCGCGACAGCAGCGATACTCTCTCGCTCGTTCGTCCGCTCACACACACACATACACACACTCGCTCTAACAACTATTTGTTCTCCCGCTCTTTGGATCTCTCTCCCGCACGCTCACGCGCTCAGCCAGCGCTTCAAATTCATAGACACTTGTGAGTAGTGTGAGCGTGTGTGTGTGTGCGCGCCTGTGTTTCTTTGTGTGTGCGTGTGTGTGGCGTTCGCTTGCTTGAAATTCATTTCGTTTTTAATTGTTTTCGGTTTTCGAATTTAGTTGTATTTGATTTTCACGTACTCGCACAGCTCGCAGCTCGTTCGCTGCTCGTCGTGGCTCGCCTGCTGAGAACTTTTTACATATGCGGTCATAAAGTATCTTAAAGCTTCATCTTCAAGTGGGCGCTGTGTGCAGCTGAAAATTGACAAAAAAGTCAAAAAAGAAGAAATACATTCATGTGAGTGCGCCAAGTGTTTAGTACGTTTAGCTCGACGCTAACCATTCGTTAAGCATACACACACACACAAACACACATGAGAGCTCCAAGTGGCGGCCCGCAGCTGAAGTGTTGGAGTGTTGGAGTGTGCGTTTCATGTGATTGCGTTGCCGCAATCAACACATAAAGTGTTGAAGAAATTCTTATCATGCTGCTGGCAGCTAGCAATTCAATTAAGCAACAGCTCGCGTTGCGCTCTCCATCTTTATTTTATTGATCGCCCTTATCGAGTCATTCATCCATCCATCTATGTGTTGGCTATCGGTGTTCGCTTGATTTTCACTTTTGCATAATTGTGCTTCTTCTCATATTTAACATTTTTCTGAACCACTTTCTGCTCTCTGGTTTCTGGTGTTTTTCGAATGCCTTATCAGGCTGCGTGTGGGTAAAAATAAAATGAGAAAAAAGCAACCTCATTTCTATATAATGTATATAAATAAAAAACCTTATCGCTGTCGACTCTGCTGCTCCGATAAGTGCTTCAAGTTGAGATAAGATTGAACATATTTCGTATGCCTTCGGGATGTGCATTCGCCATATACGAAACTAGCTAGCTATATACCAAAAGTGTAGTAAAAGTCAGCTGAAATACGGTGTAGATATAGATATAAAAATATAAAAATTGTTTATATACGTGTAGAGCTGTAGATTTGTGGAGCTGTACGGCGTATTGTTTCTGCTAGACACTTTTTACGGCTGTAAATATATTCAAAGCTTCAACTTTGGCCGCCCTAAGCTTTGAGCATTCAAATCAAGGTTTTTGCAGCTATTGAAAACTGATTTCGTTAACGTTTCTCAATGTAAATTCAAATTCATATTGTCACTTTATATCATTGAATGTTTGGTAACCTTGACGAAAATTGAATATATTATATTAAGCGTGGCCAGACTCTAAAAAAAACTCGAATACGGCTCTGTTTGAGTATAACCTGTATTTTATTATGTTGTTACTATCAAAATTTGGAGAGAAGACCTCTGATTTTTTCAGAGTTTCAGAGATTATCTGAGCGGATTTAATATACAATATGGAAGATATGTATCCATTTGCTTGATATTTTATTCAATTAGTTTACTGTAATTTCATCATTGATAATACGTTTCACATTTTATATATAAAATTGCAGAGCTTTCATCTATTAGGTCAATCGATAATTAAAAAGTTTATAGACTCCAAAACAGTATTTTTTTTTTATAAAAGTTTCGTTTCTCATTGCAATGGGAAATCAGTTCTTGTCCTTCAAAAAATGCAATAGTAACAAGCAAAGCAAAGTTGATTGGATTCGCTTTTAATTTGTGGCAGCACGCAAAAGTCCTCGCTCTGATTGAATGAAATTCTTTATAATGCATAGGCCCCAGGCAGTAGCAGAGGCAGAGGCAGCAGCAGCTGTTTCGTATTCATCATCATTAACACATTTTCGGCTTGAGTGCATCAGTTGAGACGTTGAGGACGATGCAACCGACGACATCTACAGCTTTCCCTCTCCGCTCGCCCCCTTTCTCTACCTCTGTTTCTCTCTCTCGTTCACTTGCTTTATAAATCACATGCTTAAACAGTTTTTAGCAATTTTCTAAATTTGAAATTTATCTAAAATTATTTGTGAAGTCGAAATTTCGATGCTAGAAATGGAATGTGGATTATAAAATGATTTAACAATTTGTTCGATCTAAAAAACCGTATATTCTTATATGCAAGTCAAATAAAATGGTAATATTTTATTTAATATTAAAGTACGACAAGTCGTGAAGCTCCAAAGAAGATTTGTTATATGAAAATGTTTATATAGCAATTATTTCAGAGCTAAGTTGGGATTCCTGCTGCCAATCAATATATTAATTAATCGTATTATTTAATTTCTAAGCGCGCAAAAGTAACAGGTTCTCGAGATTTGTCTCTCCCCCTTGTGCCCCTCGTCACCCCGAGCTGCAATCACCTGCCTCAAGTGGGAAACTCGTTTTGCCGCAGCATCGAATTAAAATAATTCACTAGTTTTCTGCTTCTTCTTCTACAGCATCGTCGCGTTGCTTACTAATTTCTGAGATGAATGCAAATGTGTGCGTCTCTTCATTATTATTATTATTATTATCATTATTATTATTTTATTGGCTGTCGTGACAGGTTCTATAAAAGCCAGCAAAGTACAAACACAATAAAGATGTATAAAATATAAAATGTATATTTGTACAAATGCACACATATATACATGTATGTGTATGAGTACAACAACAAGCAAACAAAAAGTATCTCATAGTGCGAATTTGGCGTGCCAAAGATACTTTTGCTCTGCTTGCATTCAAAAATATATCTGCCTTGTGTGCATATTGTTGTCATTGTTGTTGTTGTTGTTTCTGCTCCTATTGCCGTGGTTGTTGTTGTTGTTGTTTTGCAGCGTTGCCATCTCGTCGATTTATTGCTTATTTTGCTTTGCAGTCACTGTTTGGCGTACAGCAATTTATTTAATGGTCAAGGTCGTTTGCAGTCAAATCAACCACACACACACACACACACACAGTGATACACACATGCATACATATGTATACACTTAGGCGAAACACGCAGTCCGAGTGCTCTTACTGAAGTGTTCGCCCGTAGCAATAGAAACAACAACAACACTAAGCACGTACAAAATATTTGTATAATTAAATGTCATTTGCTGTTGTTGTTGCTGCTGTTGTTGTTGCTGCTGTTGTTGTTGTTGATGATGTTAGCGCATATTTAATTACCAATGAAATCATGAAAAGAAACCAACTCATGCATAATTGAGTTGCAAGTTATAATTCCCAGAGCAGAGTGCCAATAAAATCATCATCTATTCCTTGATATTTTATGACTTACTAATCAATGATCAATATATCAATATATGAGTATATTTAAATATATATATATTAATATATGTTTTACTTATAGTATATATATAAATATATTTATATTTGTTTTGAGGTTTTTTCTACTATAATGCTACCTAAAAATAATAAATCCCCTATTCCAAAATTGTTTTTTGTTACTAATTGTTGTGGGAGTTACAAGCTTGAGATATGGAAGGCATAAATTAGAGTGAGAAATGGGGCTGCAGTGATTTGAATTGACGACACATGAGGGACATATGAAGATGATCAATTAATCACCAAGAAAGAGAGCGGGTTGTTTAGGCTGCTAATCCCTCGACGAGGGATTTTGATATGGGATACTCTTTCATTTCAATTTTGAGCTGTTTGAGAATTACATGACTCAAAGTTTTGGGAGCTAAGCACGTGAATCCTAGAACGAAGCAACATGGATATATACATATGTATTTCATACGCATTTGAAATATTGTATTAATATTTATTTATTTATGGAACTTTAAATCAAGAGCTTTTTGTTAAGAGAGAGATCTTCTGATAAGAATACTTAATATTATTTCCTTTTTGGTTTTGTCGACTGGGCAACATTTCAGCCACAAGTTGTCATATTTAGGATTAGGAATAGAACAGAGATGTAAGAAAATATGATTATTTGCAATTTAAATCTTAAAATATTAAAACATGACATTTTAATTTAAGCAAAAGGAGGAATTCGATTGAAACGCGATTTAATGACTGTGACTACAATAGACCGAATCTAACTGTATTTAACTGAAGCTTTTCCGAATCTTAACTTGGCTCAGTCATATCCTCCACGCAATCATATCATAATAAACCGAAACCTTTTATCTCTCTTCAAATTCGTTAAGTGTTTGCCTACAAATAATATGTATTTCACTGACTGTTCGCTGGCAGTTTTGATAATTTTTCACAATCCTATGACTCATCTTGTTGTTGTCTGCTTGTTTTCACACACAAACAAACAAACACACACACTCAAAAAGAAAAAGATATACAGAAACACACGCAGACATTGACATGATCATTGCTTATTTCTAGCTAATAAAAACTAAGTGTTGTCTTGTTGCATCGTTCACATTTGCCTGCCTGACCCCTTTGACCTCTCCCATAGCCAAAGCCAACGCCAACGCCAACGCAATGCAACCGCCAACAGCTATTCAATTGAATGATCCGCTTTGAACCATGAACCCACCTCACAAAACGGCGCTCATTTTGTATATAGATATAAATATAGACATTAATGAACAAGTGTTTTGTGCTCATCTAAATTGTAAATGTTATCAAACTCGTCATCAATTCTCAATTCTAAACCTTTTTGACTCTCAATACTCAGTTCTCAGTTCTCAGTTCTGGACTCTCTAGAATCATATTTGGGCTTCCCTATATGAGGAGCGCATTATTTATAATGTTGATACGCATTTAACTATATTATACATTTTTACATATGATGCCTAAATGTTTACTGTATGTATGTATATTTATTATTGCTGCATAATTCACTCATAAATATTTTTTTCTTTTTCTTTTTTCATATAAACGTTTACAAAAAAAAAAAAAAAAAAAAAAAAAAAATACAACTCGCACATTCCACCACCTCAAAAAAAAAAAAACAAACTAAAAATCAAATAAATAACAATAATTAACTAAATGAATAAATCTAGAAGGACTACACGATCATCATATACTTATATTACATTTAGAGGCTTGACTCAAAGTTCAAAGATTGTAATTTAAATTCGCCCGACCGCATATGCATATTGCCTTCAGCTCGCGAGCGTGTGTATATGTGCGTCTGTGTGAATAAGGATCATTAGAGCCAAAGAGGATTATTCATCAGCAGCGAACAGAAAACTGGGGCAGCGATAGATAAAGCTGCCTTGTCCTCTCAGATGCGAATTGAAGACAAGTTCGTACAGAAGCGTCTATATTCCCTAGATCAAGCATCGATCTAGATCGATCGATCGTTCGCTCGCTTTGACAAGAGCTCTGACCAGAACCAAAGCCTCCTTTGCCAAAAGCAAACCTTAAGAGTCCACTTCTCTAGCCCAAGGCAAACGGAAAGAAAAGCTAAAGAAAAAGCTAAAGCAAGAGCTAAAGAAAAGCTAAAGCAATCACTAAAAGCCGAATATAAATCTTATAACAATTCAAACAAAAGCCAGCAACATTCAATTAAAAATGGCCGAAGACGCTGCCATGGAGACATGTCCAAGTCCTGAGATGGGCGACTCACGCAAAAGGCCGCTCGATTCAGATCCGGAAAATGAACAAACTAAACGCTCACATTTCAGTTCCGGTAAGTTTTGCAATCATTTGACAAAAAAAAAATCGAAAAAAAAAAAATAAAAACAAAACAAAAGTCCAAAAGTACAAAATGTGAAATAAGCAATTTTCAATCGCTTTTACATATACTACTCTCATTATCGTGCTCCTTGTCTCTAACTATCTATCTATCTATCGAACTATCTAATTTATCTATCTCAATCTATCTATCTAAATTCACTGACCCACTTCTCACTCCTTACCAATCGCCGCAAAACGTGTAAATATTGTACTTCATGCCAAAAAAAAAGAAGAAAACTCGACCTATCTAAGCATTGCTGTCAAGCTTGTTGGCTTTATTTAACGTTTTTAGTTGTTTTTTTTTTTTTTTTTTTTTTTTACTTTACTTTTAAAGTTGAATTTAATACAAGTTTCTGCCGTTTTGCCACTGTCATCTTTTAATTGACCAATCCACAAATCACGTCAGCAATTGGCTGTGACTAACTCGACCCGGACCCGGACCTGTTTAGCTGAGTGCAAAATCGCATTGCGCATACGCCCCGCTGCCCACGCCTCTGACTGACTGCTAGGATAGTTGACCCCGAGCTGACCCATATTGCTGATAACCTCTTTTGGCATTCGGCTATCGTCTCCATGCCAAGTAGCTGCATCAGCTGTCCACCCTTTGGTGGGCTGCTCAATATGCAAATCATCTAAAATTCCAATTATGACAACACCGCGTAGTGTGGTGGAGGAGGCGGAGCAGGAGGGGGAGGGGAGGCGTAGCTACTTTGGCCGCTTTGCTTGATTGCTTGTGCCACTCTGGCAGCCCGCCGTCTCCAAGGTGAACCGCAACGTAATCCAACTGCCTCTACGTCTACCTCTACCTCTACGTCTACCTCTACCTGTCCTCGCATCGCATCGAATGGCATCGCATCAAATCGCGTCGCGTTCTGCGTTGTTGTTTGCTGTTTGTTGTTGTCTCGTCATCGCCGTCAAAGACATATAAATAGCAAAGGCTGTGAATCGGAGAGGCGGTTTTATTTTCGTGTTTTCTGATTTGTTTTTTGTCTGCTCGACACCTGCTTAACATTTGACTTTTAGTTTGAGAATACTTGACTGAATGACGACTGTGTGTGAGTGAGTGTGACTGAGTCTCTCTCTCCCTATGTGTGTGTGTGTGTGTGTGTGTTAGCTAAGCCAGAAAACACGTTTTGTTGTTTTGCATTTTTGTTTTTTGTTTTCTTTTTCTTATTTTGGAATTTCTGATTAGTGCTCAGAAGCGTGCTAAACAACTGACCGACTAATGCCTGCTCAAGACATTTCGAAACCTGTCGCTCTACCCTATAAAACAAATTCGTGTTATGCCCGCACAACAGTAGATCTGAAAATATGCATTATAGATAGTTGAACAAATTTGATGATCAAATGTTTGGAGTATTAGATATTATACAGAAATATGCATCTATAGATAGAGCAAGCATTATAAAAAAGTTATTTTTTTAAGGGAAAGGAGCAGATGTAATATAATTAACCTAAAGTTAACTGAAAATTATTTTGATTGAGTATTACAGGTGAATAGTTTTATGAGGAGCGGGGCGTAGATTTAATATAATTGTTGTACTACAGAAAATATGCATAATTATAATATTTAACTATAAAAGTAAAGTTCAATTGTCATTATTATCAATTATAGTAATTATATTGGAGATGTGCTATAAAATTTGAATGATTTAATACATCGCTTGGTTCAATATAGTATTAACAGTTATAGCTCAAAAGCAATCTTAGGTTACATTGTTTATGTAACTGTTGGAGCTATATACAAAAGTTACTCAATCAATTTTTAGTCTTAGGGGATTTTTCTTATTAAAATGAAATCTATAATATATATTATATAAGTTAAAGTAAAGTCTCTTACTAATAGATATAGATCTATATTTCATTTTATGTTTTTATTTTATTTTGTATATTTAATTTCATATTTGCATAGCTAATTTCAGGAGCGAGACTTGATATTCGGTATAATTTGATTCTTAGACTTATCTTTTTATCAAGATAAACACTTTTACCCATATTTTAAATTCTAAATCATCAAAGGAGACATATATGGGAAAATAATGTAATGAATATATTAGCGAGTTTGGTCAAATATTGTGTTAAAAGAAATATTTTTTTTACAAACAAGTTGAAACGAATAATGAGAATAACAAATTTTGTTGTATTAATTCAGATATTGTATGTATGTACTTAACTATTTGCTGTAAAAATGTTTAGAAATGCCCTATTTAGCTTTTTTTCTTGGGTAGAAATAATATTTTTGTAAACTCATAAGCTTGCCCTCGAATGTGAAGTAGATTTGGTTGACGTTGCTATTGGCTTTGCTGGTAATTAACTACCATTCATATATTTCTCTATATATATTGATAAATATGTATGTTTGTATGTCTGTTTGTATGTATAAAGTTTTGTTATTTCTGTTGCTCCCGTCATTGGTGGACGTAGAACAGGTCCATGGCATGTGTCAAATATGTTTGATTATGAATGTATAAGTGCTTATACATATATACACACACACACACACGCACACACATAATCGTACAAACTTAGAGCAATATTGTTTATTAGTTTTCAAACAATTTATTTGTTTAGCTGTCTTGACAGCCCGCCATTTATTAATATTTATTTCGTTCTCTAGTCTGAGCTCGCGCGAAAACGAATGGGATGCGGTTTTTGGAAACCAGTTTAAAGCTGTCTTCAAGTAAAATGCAACGCAAAAGGGATTTGGCCTGGCCTGCGTGATGCGCAGGATGCAAGGCAATAAATAGAGTGAGCGCCTTAGGGGCGGCGGGGGCGGGCACGGGGCTGCTTTGTGGGGCGGCCAAACGAACATGTGTGTCGCTGTGTGTTACGTAATCATAGAGCTGATAGAGCTAGCTTGAAAATAGATGCGCAGGGCAGCAGAGAGGCCGCGCCAAGAGCCGAGCTGGTCCCAGAGAAAAGAGAGAGATGAAGGGGGTTGGGGAGAGAGCGAGAGCAGAGAGAAAGAGCGTGATTGGTAGTGCGGCTGCTGCTGCGTTGACAGCGCTGTTGACCTACTTCGTTGACAATGTGCGAGTTCCCGAGTGTGCGTGTGCATCTGTATCTGTATGTGTGTGTGTGGGGCACATAGCCATTGCCTAGACAAGGTCTTGCGCAGTAGCCGTGCAAAAGTCTGCGTTGTCTGCTGCACTGCAGTATTGGGCGAAATTGCAGTCGACAGCCGCAGCAGCAGCAGCAGCCGAGCCAACACGGCAACGTCCTTGAGCATACACACACACACACACAGAGAGAGAAAGAGAGAGAGAGAGATAGGAGGAGGAACAAAACAACACTTGCACTGAATATGGGTTACACCTTGGCCACTTATGCAGACTGAAATAGCGATGCTGCCGCCTGTCGGCTGTCGGCTGTCGCCTATCGCGTGGCCACTTCAAGTGCGTTTATTGCCTGCGGGCTTTCCGTCCGACCCGTGCGTGGGCGCACTCTCTCTCGGCTGCTCTCTGGATGTATATTTTTGGGTTACCTTATTCTTAGCAGATTCCTTTGTTGCAGCTCAAGTGCTGCCGCTGTTGCCGCTGTTGCCGTGTGCTGCACTTGTAAGGCATCTCAAGTGGCCTACTAATAGCTCGAGTATCATGTTGGTTAGTTAGGTGGCAAGTGGGTGCTTCTGTCCCGCTGTCCCGCTGTCCCGCTGTCCCACTGTCCCACTGTCTCTCACTGTTCCTCTGCCTGTGCAGTTTCCGCCTATTACTTTGCCCTCAAAAGCGGCACGAGCACGCTTATCGATAGGTCGACCCAGGCTTAGCTTAGCTTTCGTTTTCAGCTTTTGTGCCACTCAAAGTGGGTCACGTCGGTGCACTTGAGACCATTGCTGTTAGTTAAGGAACAAATGCGACCACGAGGCGAATGAGCAATTTGCGGTAAATCACACATACGCCAAGTGTGCAGCTGCCGACTATTTTTGTACACATAAATATCCAGCTCTCTCATCTTAAACTATTAACAAACTATTATTCACCAAGCCTTAGCTAAGTGAATTTCCAACTCAGCAGCAGGTAGAACTACAAGAATCTTTAGAACTAAAATAACAAAGTAAATGAGTGAAGTCATTATATCAAAACACATTTCGATTGTAGCTTGCTCACTCTCCCTCTCCCTCTCCCTATCCTCCCTCTCTCTCTATATATAATTGTGCATGTATATTTGAGGCGTGTGTTGTGTCATCATCATCATCATTAAATAGCGATCGATGTTCCAATGAAGTTTTTCTGCTCGCTTCAAAAACATGACACGTTGTGCTGCTCCGTATCTCCTTAGCTTATCTGCCCATGCCACAATATATATATGTATGTATGAGTATATAGCATTTTCTATTTTAGTTCGAGTCTCAACTCCTCGACTGATAAAGGGCAGCAGCTAAAAAGTCAAACTAAGCAAGCTATATATACATATGTATATATATATATGTATATGTATATATATATGTATATATATATACATATATAAAACAAACAACAAATTGTTTTTTAAGTCAGCCAACGTCAAAAAGCCGCCCATTAGATCATAAGCGCGCTCTGCTCTCTCTCACACACACACGCACATTCACATCTATATAGCAAAACATATGCACACACACACACACACACACACACACACACACACACAAAAATACATGCGTCTCCACACACGCACACACAGAGGCTGTTTATGATCGCATTGCCTGACTCATTTGGATCACCCTCTTGCTCTCTCTCTCTCCAATCGCACTTGTTGTGCTCTCATTCCCTCTCCCTCTCTCTCGCTCGCTCTCCCATTTGAACTCTGTGCTTTTGGGCTAGCTTGGACGCAGTCGCGCTGCTCTGTCGCTGGCTCCAGCTCTGTATCTCTGTCTTGCTCTCTCTCTTTCTCTCTGTCTCTCTGTCTCTCTGTCTCTCCGTCTCCAGCGGCGTTTCGCTTGTGCGCCACGGACCAACAAAATTCTTCAGTGCGATTTCAGCGCGCGCCGTTGCCGATCGTCGTTCATTTCGTTCAGTGCTCGCTCGCTTCTCGTCTCGCCCTGTCCGCTGTTGTTGTCGCCTTTTTGTCCGCACAGCCATTTTGTTAACAGAATCGAGTTGGCTGTCAACTAACCAGCATGTTGTTTGCCAGAACGCAGCAACAGCCGCCGCACCATCATCATCAGTCGCAGCCAGAAACGCTGACGCCGCTGCCGCTACAATTGTGTATGTGTTTGCAAGTGCAGTTTTAAGTCATACTCACACACACACACACATAGATACACTGTAATACATAGCAGGAAGACTGTTCTGAATGACCTTGTTAATTAGCATCGTCGCTGCAATTCGCCCAATGACAACATCCCGACAGCAGCGGCTAAGCTAATCGTTTATTTATTTTTTATCTAACTTTGTGTTTGCATTTCGTATTTGTGCTTCTCATTAGGCGCATAATCACATGAGCAGCGTCGTCATTCGACAATAATATATATATGCATGTGTGTGTGTGTGTGTATGCGTGTCTTTGTGTCTGTGGGGCCACGCTGCGTATGCGCAACTCGACATTTTGTGTGCGTCGCGACGCGACGCGTCGTCGTGTCAAGGTCGCATTTTCGTTTTGAAAGTTGCCAATAGCTGGGAGTCGCAGCAGTGCGAATACTTCTATCAGTCAGATAACATAGCTTGTTCAGTCACTCACTCACTCACTCACAACGACAACAACAACAACAACACTTTAAAACGATTTGCCTACGAGAAACCCTCGATTCGATATTGTGGCCAGGCCAGCCAGACAGCTATAAGCTACAAATGTAGCTCAATGCCAACAGCTACAATAATAATTCAAAAACTAGACACACTATGTGGACACAATAACAAAATAAACATACATATATATATGTATGTGTGTGTGTATAAACCTATTGACATTGACACGAAGAAGCAGTCGGAGGCGGCAAAGTTCGACTTTTAATTTGAGATTCTTATTTGAATAAATTGAAATGTATTCAAGATTCGTGCTCGACTCTGCTAATCAATGCCCACTAAAAGGTTTGCGTTAAAAATAAACCAAAACCGTGCGTCGTCTGTGTGTGTAGGCTGAGCCACTTCAATTTGTCAATGTGTCAGTTTGTCGGCTTGTCAGAGTTGTGCCTAAAAGAGCGGAGAGCAAAACATAACCTTGAAAAGCGTTTGAGCGTTTGAGCGTTTGAGTTTGTGTGGGCTCTCAAGAATGAGCATACCAGAAATGTCTATAGAGAAGCAACCTTGACAGCTAACCGAGGTACTCCATTCATTGAGAGCCGAACGAATGAGGCATTTACTTTTTTTGCTTCTCCCGCGTTGCTGCTGCTCTTTTTGTTTTGGTTTTGTTGCTAAACAGCTCGCAACGGCTCGTAAATAATAAATGCAGCCGAAAATTGGGGGGATTTCTATTGCTTTTCTGCTTCAAATCTCTAGCAACTGGTGGGCTCAGCTTCATTGTGTAAGAGCAGCAGCAGCAGCAGCTACTGTTGGGGCTACTATTGGCAACTAGTTGTTAATTTCTGTTGTTTGGCAACGCGCGGGCCGAGCAGGTGTGTCGTGGCTCGTGTGTCCAGTTGAAGTATAGCTGCTACCTCACCTTTTATTTTTTTGCGAGATCTGAAGCGAAATTGTGCTGTGACTTCTACACGGTAAATCAATTGGGGCCGTAGCGTCATTAAGGCTGGACGAAGATGATCTCACACATAATTTAGTTGGCTATTGTTGCTGTCGTAGTTGTTGTTGTTGTTACGCCCACCTTGTGTGTGAGCTGGAATTCGAATATATTAACGTGTTTTTGTTTCCACTTGTATTTGTGTATGGCTAACCAGCATTTAGTTATATAACAAAAACGAAACATGATTTCTAAATCATTCGCATTATTATTATTATTATTATTATTATTATTTTGTATTTCTTTTTTTTTTACTTTATTTTATTTTGTAATTGACTTTGCATTTCATTGGTTTCTGCTGGCCATTCAAATTATTAGCGTCATTCCGAATACTTATTTATTTGTATTCATATATATATATTTCTCGTTCATTCATTCGCTCGTAATTGCAATTAGCCAAGCGATTCCTCGCGTTTCCTGGTCACACGAATTGGAGTTTGTAATTGACCAAACTTCACATTTGAATGTGTCAAGGTAATTTGGAGTCGGCTTTCCGTAAACATGCGACGTTTGTGTTTACGAATATTGATCAGATACGCCTAATTATATGGCAATTAGTCGCTCTAATTAGAGGCTGGCCCAATGTTCCATTTACAGAACAGCCAGCGCATCAGGTCCACATTATTTTCCTATAATCTGTCTATCTACTAACCTTGGCGAAATCATCGATTCGGCGTCATTATAAATTCATTGTTTTATTCATATGCTCGCATCGAACTTCACCCCATTTGCACACAGAACATTTCCAGGCTCACACTAAACACATTCCACACATTTATATATTTCGATATTATTTTGCACAGATTTCTTTTTTGTTGTTATTATTATTCCTTTCTATTCATGCAATTGTGCTTGTAATTTGAAAATGAAAATGCGCTCCATTCCAAGATAATTTATACACGCGACAGCATTAAATGAAATTACGAAAATAAATAAAATATGACTTAAATAAAAGCGAAATACATTTCGATCAACTCTCATTGGGGCGACACACACGTAGTTGTTGTTGTTGCTTATATAGTAAACAAAAATATATAAATATATCAATTTCAATTATCTCCAACGCACAGCAGCATTTCCGCAAAACCAATAAAACCACAAACTGTACAAAAAAAAAAAAAAAAAAAAAACATTTAAATGTGAAATAAAAGAAAACGAGAAACAAAACAAAAACTCTATTGTGATTACAAAAATGACAAAACAAAAGGCGAATTTATTCAAATAATAACGCAATAACAAGTGACAAAAATCGAAGGCGAATCCATCATCCATCATAATCGTCGATCACAAGTCTCTAACTGGAATTTCCCAACACAGTCAGAATTTGGACTGAATTGAGCTGAACTGAACCGAACCGAGCTGAAAGGAAAGAGAAGTGGACAGAGAGAGAGAGAGAGAGAGAGAGAGTGAGAGAGAGACAGAGAGAGAAAAAGAAAAACAGAGTGAGAGAAAGAGAGACTCCATCCATAGTTAAGATCAACACGCTGAATGGTAAATTGTTGGCATAGTAATCGTATTCTAGGTGTATAAGAGCATTACCTTCCATACCATTATTGGATGTTGTGTAACTCTCGTCATTAACTACTACTATCTTATTCTCTCTATACATACATGGATATAGACCATCTCTCGCACAGATTGAGAAATGCAACAAATCACTTATACTACTACTACTACTACTACTACTACTACTTCTACTGTATTCTTCTTACTGCATATTTCTATTATTATTTGTAATTCTAAGAAGCATCAAGTTGCGAAGTGTGATCTGTAGTTGAATAACATCTTCCATCAAGCGATGATAACACGAGTACATGTGTGTACATAATGCAGAAACGATCAATCATCATAATCGATACTGTGCTTCTTGGCAATCAATCAAACTATCAATCAATCCATCGTGCAATCAATTCCGATCAATCTCCTAATAAAGCACTTCAAATCGAACAACAATTGCTGCTGCATCTGCTGCTGTTGCCGCTGCTTCATAACTCCAAACGCAACTGCAGGCGTCAATCAATCAATCAATCAATCTTCTATTTTTGTATGTAACTGTCAGTGCGTGTGTATGTATGTATGTGTATGTAACTAGCATAATACTTGAATATATTTTGATATTATGTATTATATATGCATATATACTACGATCTCTTTCCCTCTATCTATCTTTCTGTCACTTTATCAATCTTGTATTGTTGTTGTTGTTGTCTTTGGTGTTGTGTGGGAGCTGTCTGCCGATCTGTTGCTCATTGCATATGGCGCAAGCATTGCAAAGTACACAATAAATAAATAAATACGAATCCAAGCCAAGCACATCCCGATTGTCATCACTGAAAAAAAGAACACCATAATCGTCTACTACTTACTACTACTACTACTACTACTACTACTACTACTCTACTACTACTACAATATCCATCCAGCGCGCTGCTTTCGAATCAAATCAATGCAAATCAAATTCAACTCAGAATCAACTCAACTCAACTCAAAATCAACTCGACTCGAAACACTGCAAAACGTACTAAAACAAAAGGCGCTCTACCACTCTATAAACCTATCTATGACCTATACTTATACACCGCCACCTTCATCATTTTCCTTCCAAGGACGGAGCAAAAACAGCACACGGCCTAGCCTAAGAATCAAATCAAATCAAATCAAATCGAATCATACTAAACTCAACTACTCAGAGCTGCGTTTACACGAGCGTCAATCGAGAGCAGGATTCGGGAGCAAAAACCTCAGAAACAAGTTGGCAACTCGATAGAGAAAAGTATACACTGAGAGAAACGTCAAAGCTGCCAACTTAATTTTCGTTCTTTCTTTCTTTCTCTCTTTCTATATATATATATATGTATAATATATATATATATATATATCTATCTCCCTCGCTCTGTCTCTTTTTGTAGGCTCGTGTAAAAGCTGCTCAATCCAAAATGTTTCTCTGTATGTTTCATGTAACGAAATTGTAAGCGAACAAAAACAACGAACAACTAAGTTTAATTGAAAACAATTTCTATTTCTTTTTCTTTTCGTTTATTGTGCAAGTTTTTGAATTGGAATCGCGTAGAGTAGTTCTAAACTGAGCAGCAGCAGTCAAATTGATTAAAAATTAAAAGAAAACGACATTAAAAATCTAAAAACTATAAAAATTAAAAAAAATTGATTTTGAAAAAGTAAAAAATTAATGAAAATTAAAAGAAACAAATTATTTCCGTCGCATACGCAAAGTAACTCAAAGACTGAATGTGTGGAAACGGCAAGTGACGATCGCACGCTATGGAAAGTATTATAAATGTGGCGGCCCAGCAGATATTGCAGCAGATGGGCGCCGACCTATGTGGAGCAGGAGCAATGCAACATTCACAGCTGCAACAGCAGCAGCAGCAGCAGCAGCAGCAGCCGCAGCAGCAGCAGCAGGAGCAGCAGCATCTGCCACAGCAGCAACAGCAAGAGCTAGAGCTAGGGCTGGAGCTGGAGCAACAGCTGCAGCAGTATGCATGTATGCAGTATCAGCACTCAACGCCCACACAGATGACGCAACTGAGTTATCAGCAGCAGCCACGACAACATTCCAAGACAGGCACAACAAAAGCAACCACATCGCCATCATCATTACATTCGCTGACCAGCAGCGGCAGCAGCAGCAGCAGCAGCTACAGCAACTACAGCAACTACAGCAACTACAGCAACTTCAGCAACTGCAGCAGCAGCAATAGTAATAGCAATAGCAATAGCAATAGTAACATCTACGGCAACAATATCATTCACAACGCTGCATACTCATTAGCAGTCTTTAGCTATAAGCAACAGCAGAAGCAACAGCAGCAGCTGTCACTGAAGCAGGCACAAAGCAATCCTAATCTAAGCAATACTCAACATCATTATCACCAGATGGAACTGCAACAGCATCATCCAGCCAGTCACAATGGCTCGCCCGATAGCAGCGCATCGCCGATTGCTGCAGCGGGACAGCAGCAGCAGCAGCAGCAGCAGCAGCAGCAGCAGCAGCAGCAGCAGCAACAACAACAACTTAGTAAACATGAGACAACGGGAGCTGCAACAGCAAATGCAACAGCAGCAGCAGCAACTTCCACTGCAACTGCAACAGCAACGGCAGCAACATCCAGCTATAAGACTGCCTCCTGTTGGTGCTACGGTGAGTTTGATGAAAACACGCTATCAAATTCAGAAACTACAAACTAAATGATGCGCACGACTTCTTCTAAATATTACACACATCCATCTACAAATTCACAAAAAAAAAAAAAAATAATAATAATAATAAGAACACTTGCTCTTTCGCCCTCTGCATCTGTATTTCGCTCACAATTATGCGAACAAAGCGGTGAGCAACCGAAGTACAACTACAATAGCATCAATCAATCAGTCGATCAACCAATCAATCAGTCAAACGCCATGTCTCCATCTCAACACATCTGCGCTGCCGTCGAGTCATAAAAAAAAGTAAAACAAAAAAAAAAAAAAATGAAAATCAACAATGCAAATCAACTGAAACTAGCAAAAGATTTAAATATCTTGAAAAAAAAAAAGGAAACTTAATAATGAAATAATAATCAAGCATCAAGCATACACACACACACACATGCATCACATAACATCTCCCTCTCTCTCTCTCTCTATTATATATATAACATTGTATAACCACGCTGCGTATACTTAATATGAACTCGACAATAGTTCACATCAAGCATACGCAGCGTGGTTCGGCTGCATTTCTTTGTGGTGGCTGCGTTTGCCTTTGCTGCTGGGTCAGCTGATAGACATCGGGACGACCTGACACACATAGGTGTGTGTAAGTGTGTGTGTGTGTGAGTGTGAGTGTGTGGGGCGGCTTGGGCTCGTTCATGATTTGTGGCCTGAGCCAAGAGCCAAGAGCCAAGAGCCCCAGAGTTCTAGTTTCTGGCACTCGGTGACAGATGTGCGCCTCATTTCAGCGCTTGTATCTAATTAGAGAAATTGTTTTGAAGGACACTTGGCTTCAAGTGGCAACAAGATGACGACACAGATTTTAATTCTGAATGCGACAGGCACAGGGGTAGGGGTAGGGGCACTAGCAGGGGCGGGGCGCGGCCTGCCAAGCGAATCGGCTAAAATTAAACCCAGCCGTCAAGTCGCTCAACTCTCGGTTGGGGCGTCTTGGCGCGTGTGGACGGACGAGGCGAAATAGTCAGGTGCACCAGCTGCACGACGTTGCCGCTCAATGTGCTGCCCTGTTTTCTTTTTCTGATTTTGATAGCCTTGTTTTTTATTTGCCACGCTATGAGCGATTGTTTTGTGTAATAGAGCATCTCCGCTTGACACATTTTATTAATTGAAATTTGTTTACTCGCCCGTGCGCCACAGATTGCACTGGCTATATTGAATGCCAGCGAAATGAGATTGCAATGTGGCTGCGGTCAACTCTCTACTGTACTCACACACACACACACACACACACACAGACACACAGACACACATACATACATACATACATACTTTGACTGACGTCAGCTCGCTGCATATCTTAGCCTTTGTCTAATACTTATATAATTAAAGTGAATCGACGAATGTAACTAATGCAATGCTTGTTTATTTCCATCTCTCTTTCATTTTAGGTGAGTCAGTTTGTTCTGGAATTGAGGTTGAAATTGAAAATAATAACAATAATCATAATCATCATGGTAAGCTTTGTCATACTTTCATTAAATACCATTAACATTCATCTTTGTTATGCGAAACGCAGCGAAAAGTGTCCACAGATATCCGAGAGAAAAACGCAATTTTGTCTTTTTGTATCTCTTTCTATCTCTCTCTTTATCTATCTATCTCCGTTTCTGTAATACCCAGTTGAGCTAAACTTGCTAGCTGACAAACGCAAACTGATTTTAATTGGGCAAACATTACGCTGGGTCAACCCATTAACCGCTGACTCCTCTTGACCGCAGATCACTGACCGACCAGCTAACCAAATCTGACCGCCTGACCAGTTGACCGACATTCGAGTCCAAAGCGCTTAAGGCCATTTGCTAGTGGGGGGCACATTCGGGTGGGCGAGGGGAGCTTAGGGGGCTAGAGCTTTTCGTGTCTCGCCAGCATATTGTGTGTGTTGCATCCTCATCCTCTCATGGCTTGCCGAAACCGACTACTCCACAGCATTACCATAAACATTGGCATTGGCATTAGCATTGGCATTAGCATTGACCACATCAGTCAACACAGTAAACACACGGTACAGTAAACAGTCGAATGCATGTCCTCCACCAGCTACCCCCAAAAGCCATTATCCCCCATCATAACCAAACTCCGATATCAAACAACGTCCAGCTGCGCGCGGACGACAACCGAATGCTGTTATTATTTTGAATTTTTAACCTGCTAAACAGCTACCAGATGTGCGCCAAGATCAACTGGTCAACTGGGCAACTGGGAAACTGGGCAATCCCAACTGCAGTAAAAGTTACTTAGAGCTAAAGCAATTGTAATCACTAATCCATGGTCGCACTGTGATCTGTTTGTATTTTCGCAACTTGCAGGCGATACCACATTTCACATGAAAATCCTGGTGCCCGCGGTGGCCTCCGGCGCCATCATTGGCAAAGGGGGCGAGACGATTGCCTCCTTGCAGAAGGACACGGGTGCTAGAGTCAAGATGTCCAAATCGCACGACTTCTATCCAGGTGAGCATTGGGTAGCTGCATATCCGAATGGAATGTCGAATATGACGGGTTTCCCATTTTCCATTTTCCGTCAGGTACTACTGAGCGAGTCTGCCTCATCACCGGCTCCGTGGAGGGCATCATGACCGTGGTCGACTTCATAATGGACAAAATACGGGAGAAGCCCGACTTGACCACGAAGATCATCGATGCCGAGTCGAAGCAGGCCCAGGAGCGCGACAAGCAGGTGAAAATATTGGTGCCCAACTCGACTGCTGGCATGATCATCGGCAAGGGCGGCGCGTTCATCAAGCAGATCAAGGAGGAGAGCGGTTCCTATGTGCAGATATCGCAGAAACCAAAGGATGTGTCGCTGCAGGAGCGCTGCATCACCATCATCGGCGACAAGGAAAACAACAAGAACGCCTGCAAGATGATACTCTCGAAGATCGTGGAGGATCCTCAGTCGGGCACATGTCTGAACGTCTCCTATGCAGATGTGAACGGACCCGTTGCCAACTTCAATCCGACCGGCTCGCCCTATGCCACCAATCAGAATGCCATCAACTCAAGCACCGCCTCGCTGAACTCCACGCTGGGCACGGCCATTGGCGGCGCCGGCACTGCGGCCAGCCTCCTGGTCAGCAATGCGGGCATCAACTTGTCCCTCAACTTGAGCGCCCCCAATCCGACGCCCAACCTGGCGTTCGCCACACAGCTGTTGGAGCACATCAAGGTGCGTAGTCTGAGTAGCTCTAATCGCCCATCCACCCATCCACCCATCCATCTGACCCTCTTGCCATTCCGTCACTCGCAGGTTGCCATGCGCGGTGCTGGATACTCGGAGACCGCCACAACTGAAGTCTGCGCCGCCCTCGGGGTGCTGGCCAAGTACGGCGTGCTGGGCATGGGCGTGGGCGTGCCGCACACCAACGGGGCGCATCCGACGCTGGCCAACTACCTGGGCGTGACGACGCTGGAGCAGCAGACAGCCGCCGCAGCGTCAGCGGCCACGGCCAGCAATGTCTTCGGCGCTGTTGGGCAGGTGAACTTTGAGTACGCTGCCGCTGCGGCAGCTGCTGCGGCGGCCAATCGGCCCACGCAGTCGCAACTGGAGGTGCAATTCGATTCATTCCGCCATCTGGGCTCGGCCACCGCGCCCGCCGCCACGCCCGTTTCGCTGAACAACAACAGCTTTGGACTGACCGGCGCCACCGGTACGGTGACTAGTGCGCAGCTGGGCGCCGCCGCCTCGATAGGCGGCCTGAGCAAGAGCCCCACTCCGGGTGATCTGGGTGCCAAGGATACCAAGAACGTTGAGGTGCCCGAAGTGATTATTGGCGCTGTTTTAGGTGGGCAACCTTTCTATTATTCCTACTAAAATTGAACAACAACAACAACAACTACTACTACTACTACAAGAACCACAACAACAACAACTACTACAACAGCAGCAACCACAACAACAACAACAACAACCACAAACAGACACTTCCGTTTTCCAGCACTATTAATCCTTGGACCCGTTCACCCCTTCCCCTTAGCCCCGTTTTGCATATTTTTCGTTTATCGATGCGATTACTTAATTGTAGGACTTAGCCGTAGTTATATACATAGGCGTAACAAAAGAGACAAAGCCATTGCACACAGACACAGGCACATTCCACGGCAGGCATTCCAGTTAGATAGGTGATACGATCAGATCAGATCAGATCAGATCAGTTGTTTGAGCATTTCCATACGCACTCCTTAAGGCATTCCCAATTATACAAATATGTAGCGAAATTTCTAGTCAACTTCTTGCCCACTCACACACAAGCACACACACATAGACACAGAGCACCCAGCACCCAGCATGATCCCATGGTCATCCACTCACGATGATATGCCATAAGCCACATTCCGTTCGAATAATTTCGAACCTCTTTCGAAGTTGAAGATTCGCTCATCCCCAAGAGAACTCAAAAAGTAGTTTTCAATTAGCAGTAGGCGATATGTTGAGGACCTTTTCTTGGTCGTAACGAATTTTTGTTGTCAATATTGATGAATATGTAAATACCTAGCATACTATACTACATTATATTGGAATAGTGCAATTATCGGGTTTAGTTTTCGTTTGTTTATTGGCGCAGTAATTATTACCTCAGTGTCGCAGTTTGCATAGATAGATAGTTAGGTTGGGCCACAGACATACGGAATGGAATATAAATACAAATATTGTTATATTTTTGATTGATGTTGGTCCTTAATCATATAAGATTTTCTTTCCACCCAAGCACACCCACACTTAACCCACACACACACACACACACACACGCACAGAAATAGAAATACAAACACATACATATATACACATATAAATAATTACAAGACATTTAACATAATCTGATGCAAATATTCCAGGTCCGAACGGTCGTAGTTTAGTTGAAATTCAACATGCTTCTGGCGCAAATGTGCAAATTTCCAAAAAAGGCATATTCGCACCTGGCACTAGAAATCGCATTGTAACCATAACTGGTCAGCCGAGTGCCATTGCCAAAGCGCAGTATCTAATTGAACAAAAAATTAACGAGGAGGAGACAAAGAGGGCGCGTCAAATTCCATTAACCACTGTTGTGAATTAATAATCAAGCAATCAAGCAACCAGCACAACAACAAAAAACAACAACAGCTATCCCCCCATATAAAACATACATATAAACAAAACGTATTTCCTCAAAAGAAAAAGAAAAGAAAAGCATAAACATAAATTAACAAAAGAGAAATGGTTCATTTATTTAAACAAAGAAAAGCGAAAAGCAAAATACAATATGCAAATGAAAAACTAAAGGAAAAAATACAAAGCTAATACAATAACAATAATAATAATAATAATAATATGAAACAAAAAGCTAATTTAAAACAAATAACATCAGCAGTAGCCATAAAAACACACATACACAAACACACACCAACACACACACACACACACACACACACACGCACACACTAAGCCATTATCAAAAGGCATTAGCAATGCATTGAAACTTCTGATGAGAATCGCTTAATGAAATAATGAATTCGAAGCCTTAGCAAATTTGATTTGAGAGAGAACCTTGTAATATAGAAGCTGCATTTGTTTGCCACGCTCAATATGTGCATATGTACATATGTATATACATGTATGTACATGTATATATTTTTTAAATTGATCAATACCTTTGGGATAATAATACCTTTGCTTATTTTTTGTTGTTGTCATATGTTGCGTGTTTTTCTTTTGGCATTCTGAGAAGCTAAAAACTAGATACACACACATATATATATTTACATATACATATATATTTATATGCATATATGTACATGTATGCAATTCATATACTAATTGTTGGCTCGTCTTCATATAACAAAACACACACACACACACACACACACACACACACACACACACATGTAAACACAGTCCAAGCGAGTAAATTAGACTAAAAAAAAAAGAAAATGAAAATGAAAATCGATATGTTTGTGTAATGAGAGCGTTTTCAGTGAAAACATCAGGTGATTTTCCAAAAGAAAAAGAAAACAAAAATGACAAAAAAGAAAATGGTGTCCAAATAAGGTAAATATTTTACTACACGAACACAGATACACATACACAGTCACACACACACACACACACACACACACACACACACACAGACATGTATATGCGCTATGAAATATATGTACAATAAATACACCTACAACAATTGAAATGATAAAAGAAATGAACGCTTGACAGGCTAGTGATAATAACTATTTGAAACACTTTTTACCTCAAACACGATTCTGATTGCGTTTCTTGTTTTCTGTTTCTGTTTCTGTTTTCTGTTGTTGCCCTTTTGTGCTTATTGCTATGTTTGTTTAAAATATGTATATATATATTTCTATCACTAAATATATCTATATATATATATACATATACATGTCTATATCTGTATATATATATATGTACACACACACATATGTTTATATAAAATAATACGTTTTAGCCCTTAATATTCTATTATGATATACATATATTGTTAAAGATGTTGATCATGATAATGTTGTTTAATTTAATCGAAAGAGTGGTACGAACCATACCAAAATATATACAAGTGGTGTTAATGTTTTGCGCGCGCACGTGAGTCTCCTTTTTGATATTGATTTTATGCTCCTTTATGCTAATTTGTTAATCCTCATACTGATATAATTTAAATGTCTGTGCGACTTTTTAGTTCCAGTTTCGACTGGATCCCTTGATTTCCATATATATATTTTTTTTCTTCATAACTTGTTTTTTTTTTTTATTGCCTTTATATTGTTTTGGCCCGATAGAGAGAAAGAAATCCGTTTGGCACATTGTTACATTCACCATGATTCTTATCTATTATATTTTGTTTTTGGAATTCTGTTCACCATGATTTTTGACATACATTCTAATCTTAAGTTTTACATTTGCTCTTCCTCACCCCAAACGAAAATACATCACAATTTTAACTTTAATTTAAAATAATTATTTCAATGGCTCTGTAAAAAAAGAACACATCTACACACACAAATCGGCCAAAAATATCCCGTTGTAATTTATATGCTAGACAAGCGAACGAAAATAATTATTTTGGCATCACACTTCGATTTTTTTATATTCATTAAAACACACCCATATGATTTACCTGTAAAGATAATGATAAAGACATATACATATATATATATTGTTTTATTATGGCCGCATACTCCTACACACACCCACACATACACACACATATTATGTAGTTTAAAGCTCCCTTTTATTATTGACTAATTAAGAGATGGAGAAAAAAGCAAAAATTAAATAAAAATATTGCCAAAAACGAAATAAACCAAAATCTCAATGTGTTTAATTGAACAGCCATATTATTCACCACAACTGAAACCAAACCACTCACAAACCACCAGCACCACCACCACAACAACTCCACTAACAGCGTACTCTAAACAATTCTGCAACATTATCATGTCAATCAACAGTCAGTCAGTCAGTCAGTCAATCAAACTCTCAGTTCAATTTCAAAACAATCACTGAAAACGCTCAAAAAAATAAATGAATAAAAAAAAAAGCTAATGAATTATAAACCCAACTCTAAGCTAAGTTTATGCAATTAAGTTGAAAAGTTGTTCACATTATTTTATTTTTATTTTTTGCTATTATTGTTAAAGCTTATCTACATTTATTCTTATTTGTGCAATATTTATATAAATAATATAAGAATAATAATAATAAATTTGCGCCAGACGAAGAGTTAAATAGTTACAAATGTTCTAAACAACAAGAAAATGCAAATGCAAACAAAAACCCAAATCGTGACAAACATATAAAACGCTTTAATAAGCATTGACACATGAAACACAAATCTGAAGTCAAGTGAAAACAAAAGAATATAATTTTGAAAGTACAGTCGAAAATGCTAGTGTGCCTTGAAACATGCAAAAGAAGAAAAAAAAAAAAAAAAAAAAAAAATTATATAAAAAATATGAGTATAAAAACAACCAAATGATAAACGAAAAAAAGAAAACATTCTTTTGTTTGTTATCTTATAATGTATAATTACAGTTTTACATAACTAAAAAAGATTCGATAATTTTTAAGAGAAGCAAGGCGTACAGAAGAGTGCAGGCTAATAACGAAATAACAAATCAAATTGACAGCAATAATAGACCGTCAAACCTAATGGCAAATCGTTAACACACAGACACTCTCACACACAGAGACAAATATGATTAGAAGAAAACAAGCAATATAAAGACTACAACGATGAAGAATAACATTGAATTCTTGAAATACAATTTCTCAGAAACTTATCTCAAACGGAACAAGCATAAGACACTGAAACCCTCTTAGGCCTTCCCTTCCATAACCACAGCAACAACAACAACAACTACAATATCAACAACAAACAAAATTCGTACATTTTATCGTCTTTTTGTCATGGCAATCGAGAGAGAAGCAACGGCGCCATGCATATGCAATACACACACACACACACACACAGTATTACATATGCACAGGCATATATGGCATATTCATAGACACTTCACACAGCTACACACACACACACATGCATACTCACACCCCCTCACTCACACATTGGACATACTAAAACATATATTATCATATGCGCCTGCTCACTGAGTTATGTTAAATGTATGAGGTTTATACGGTATCTTCTAATTAATGTAGAGAAAACAAAGAAAAAAAAAACATTAAAAAAAAAACAAATATACACATATGTATATTTGTACTGGATCTGTGATATGTATTAAAAAAAAAGAAAAAAAAACTTAAAACCAAAAAATAAAAGAGAGAAAACACAAGCAAACAAAAAGCGAATAGCTATTATTATATATATGTATGTATGCGCACATGCATACATATGTGTGTTGCGTATAGATATCGATTTAAACGAAACACGAAATTAATTATGAAATAATTAATTTTTTCTGAAATGACGAAAAGCTTTACTTCAGAAGCAAAACAACTAAAACAAATTTTACAAAAGCAGCGGGCATTTTCTTTCATCAAATATTTGCCACTGGTACGAATCGTTCTCGTTCTTGATCTTGTCGCCAGATCGTAGCCTAATCGAAAACTTGACCCATTATCAATGTTAATATGACCCATCTCTATGCCACGCCCACGCCCTTGCCTTTCGCCATGCCAGATCGACTGAGTGTGTGACGAAAAAGAAGACGAAATACTGAGGTCGGGGTTCCACCAACCCGTCAGACCATGTGACTATGCTTGTTTTTCTTTCTTTTCGCTGTATAATAAAGCCAACTTCAATCGCCCAAAATATTTACAAAGATTCTCAATGCATCTCTTCTTCTTGTTGTAACCCGGATTATTCATAGTTAATCAATGAGAATTCAATTCAACCGGTCTCCATCTTTGAATCATTTCATGACATCAATCAATCAGCCAATCACTCAATCACGCCTGTTCTCCCAGCATCCCCGACACTTTAGTTCAGCCTTAGATCCTTCGGAGAGGCGTTCGCATATTTTATTTTGCGAGTTTTATAAAAGTTATTAACAAATGCTGTTATTTCAGCGACGGAGTCTATTAGAGTTAAACTAGTGCAAATGAAAATTAAGCAAAATAAACTTTTATTAACTATATATATAAATATTTCAATCTTGACTTTAAAACGTTAAAAAACAAAAATAACTAAAAAGAAGAAAAGAAAAAAAAAAAACATTTAAAAACGAGAGCGCAAGTAAACGAAATGAAAAAGTAAAATAAATGAACCACAGTTTTTGCTCTGTAAAAAAATATATATATAAAAAAACTTATATGATAAGAGGAAGAGTTACATTTATCAATAAAAATCAGATTTATTTTCGTTTGTATGGTAAACTGAAAACTATACATCCACACATACATACATCTATACGTATATAGTATGTAAATCATAAATGAAATTGTTACTTATCATTTTTGTTATGCTTTGCCTCCACACTGTTATTAGGACAATTAAATATAAATGCATACTAATAATAATAATATGTACACACATACACACACACACACACACGTATATATAAACTATAAACAAACTGACACACAACACACACACACATACCGTTAACAAATGTGCAAATGGAAATACAATATTTGTATGTAAAGTTCTGTGGCAAGAGCAAAGCAATACAGATTTATTTATCACGTATACGCAGCGTGTCCAGACTTTGATTGTTAGTTTGAAGATGCCATGGCAAATAAAATAAAACAATACAACCCAAAAACAAAAATTAAAAAAAAAAAAAAAACAAATCAAAAATTGGCATACATTTGTACAATGTATGTAGTTGTCCACATTTGCCATTATGTGTTTAGTATGGTATTGGCAACAACAATAATGAGAAGCCGTCTTACAACAACAACTGCAACAGCAACAGCATACACATTGAACCTATTAATAGTAATAAACAAATTATATTTGAATATATATACAAGCATACATACATACATACATAAAGTAAATGCGTACATACTAAATATATAAAACTAGTTGTTAGCGTGATACATCAAATTATTATTATTAATTAATTCCTACAAATAAATGGCCTAGCAATGATACAAAACAATCGTCAATGGTGCTGTGCGGAGTTGCACTTTCAACTGGACACGCCCCCACTCCCTGCTCCTTCAGAGATTCACGCCTACCCCCAATCAAAGCGTCATGTGCAGCTCAGTTCAAAACCTTGCAAACCAAATTTGCCCTGATGGATATATTGTTAACTTGTTTCTTTTCCCGTTATCGATTGAAGCTAAAGTAGCCTTGGACTAAAACTATGAAAGTATAAGACTAAGACTCTTGCATCACAGAAGCTCATTAAACGCAAGCCCCAGTCAGACGTTACCTTCTTATATAACTATATATATGTGTGTATTTATATATGCACTGATATATATATATATATACATACATATATGATCAAGTCCAGGATAGTTAATATTTCATTTCAATTTCACAATCGCATCAGTCAGTAGTAAGGCCAAAAACAAAATGTTAACTCTTGTTCAAAATCGAAGTTTTGATTTTATTCTCGTATTTAACGTAGATTTCAATGGAATCAAATGAAACCCTAAGATAGTAGAAGCATACGTGAGTACCTTAGGATGAGCAAAATTTAACTAATAATAGATAAAGTTGCAACGCTACTCTCGCGTTGTCGCCAAAGTACGGGGCACAACGTGGGGAGTTTCTGTTGAAGCTTTCATACAAGCCACTAGATTTTACGATTAATGCAGCAACACCAAAAGTATATAAAAGTAATATATTAAAAAAAAAAAAAAAACATTTACCTAACAACTTTCTTAGACAAAGTCAACAACAACTACTTACTATATAATGTATAATGCATTGTCCAATTATGGCAAAAAGCGAGGAAAACCAACCACTTTTTACACGAAAATTGATCGAAACTCAGTTTGCACTTTACGAAGAATACAAAGAAACGAAATCTAAATGTTAATTCACCAGAATTTTATAAAATACAAAGCAAATAAAAGTAAACATTATGAAGCGAAAGAAAACCTCATTTAAATGTTGGTCATTTGAAAACGCTCGTAATCGCAGACATTCAAGCAAGCAGAACATCATGGAAACTCATTCAAAAGTAAAAGTACTAAATCTTTTATGATTTGACTGTGATAAAAAAAAACAAAAAAAAAAAAAAAAAAAAAGTAAAAAATGACAAAGAGACGAAGTAATGAAAGTGAGTTATTAAGAAATGAATTGTATAATAGAGTATGTATAAATTGAATGTATGTATACACACACACACACACTAACACCAATACACTCACAAAAAAACACACACAGCCACAGGTATGTGTAGGTGCACTACTGTGGCTCTGAAACACCCAATAAGTAGAAGCAAATTCTTTGTATGGCAAGAGCCATGTACGGCCTAGGATATGTTGTTTAATTAGCAATAAAATAAGTACGTATTTACTTACTGCGAAAAAAAAAAAAAACAAAAAGAAACCTATAAAAATATGAAAGTTTTACTTATACATATTAGCAAAATATTTAAACAAATTTTAGCAACAAAATATCGAGGAAGTATCGAGACAAAAAACAAAAAGAAAACTTCATTATTAATTAAATGCAATAATATGAAAAGAAAAGAAAAAAAAAAAAACATAGATGATATTTAGTTATGCTCTATTAAAATTTATAATCAATTGAAGTTTTATATAAAGATGATATTCAAACTAGCTAAGCAGCAGGTTTTATAAATATATATTTACCCATTAGTTGATTTCCATTTCGAATATCTCACAGAACCTTCATAAAGAATTTCGTTTCAGTTGTCGTTTCCCTTTCTATTTGATTTTTCTCTCTTTTTTGGAAAGACGAAAAACAAAAATAAATTTATAAATACAAATAGTCTAGAGTGTTGAAAATAAAAACAAAAAATCAAAACGTAACGTAGCTCATTCAAATTTTAAAAGTAAAAGAAAAAGAACACGTAATTTTTGAATCTTCTCGTATAATAAAATCAAATCTTGTACAATTTGGATGATGGTGCCGAGAGGCCCGCCCAACTTAAAGAGTATACAACCAAACCAAACCAAACCAAACAGTTACCCTCTCTACATATTAATTATATACAGATGCATATAGTACATTTAACCTAAGGAATCATAATCCAAATCAAATGAAATGAAACTCTTTACGATCAGCGCGACATATAGCCAAACAGCAGCAGCAACAGCTGGACACAATAGCAAAAACGATAGAAGCGGAAAGCAAATTCAAGTTAGTTAGGATCGGGTGTATCGATTGTAATGTCTAATACATTATACCGAAGAGATAATGCTAATGGTAAATGGTAATGTTAGTAGTTATAGTGAAACTTGTTGAGCGCATATTTATATATATTCATACAAATATATAGATACACGCATAACAAAACAAGCCGTAACACCAACAGAGATGTTAGAGATCCGTAATGAATTAACAGAAGTAATTGTAAAGTAAAAATCCAAGTCAAGGTACATCAAGAGTTATAAAATACACATACATATAACATGAATTACACATTTAAGAAAGATTATATAAAACTAAAAACAAAACAAAAAAATAATAAAGAATATATTAAAAGAAACAGATTTTTTTATTAGTCTTCGACTTGATGATTTCATTCAATTTTAATGTGTATCTAATTTTTGATATTACTTAAAATAAACTAACGTTTTTATTTGGAAATGCAAACTCTTTTTCAGACACTTATTACAATTTATTTATTGGCCAGCTTGGCTGGACAGTCGGGTTGACGGTGAGGATGGCAGGCGAGAAAAACTTCATTTGTTGCCAACCTCTGATCGAGCTCCACAATTTTGGGAAAGGCTTCCAGGTTGACTTTGTATCTGAAAGATGAAATATGCTTTACCAGCTTCTGTTAAATTGTTATGTATATAGAGCTCACCGTCTGGCATTGAAAACCTGTGGAACGAGACAGCAATCTGCCATGGAGATCTCGTCCCCAACACAGTACTTGCCAGAGGATGCGGCAAGCACTCTCTCCAGGCCACGAAAACCTCGTGATATCCAGTGCTGTGCCCACGCCATGCTCGCTTCCTTACCCAGATGCTCTAATACGATGCGATTTTGCAATGGCTGAATGCCCGAGCAAATGATCTCGACAATCTCACGCACCTTGGCACGTTTTAGCGGGTCTTGCGGCAGCAGCGGGTTCTGGGGTCGAGTTTCGTCCAGGTAATGCATAATCACGACGGAATCACACAGTGTTTGGCCATCTAAGCGCATAAATTTGTTAACATCATACGATTTTATCAATTCCTCAAAACTCACCAATTTTGAGTGCTGGCACCTGCTGCATGGGATTAACCTCCCTATACTCATTCGTGTAGCAGTATGTTTCATCGGGCTTGATCAAGCTGGTTGGCCTGATATCATACGGAATGTTCTTCAAACCCAACGCAATGCGCACTCGCCAAGAGCACGAACTGGAGAAATATGAGTAGAGCACTGGCCTTGCATCACTTGACATCGTAGAACTGGAACTGTAACTGCGTATACCACTATTGGCCAACTGCAGGCATTTGCCTGCATGGCTTCTAAATGCATTCATGTTGATTGCCCTTGACTCGGTTAAATCAATCAATAATTTGTTTGTTTATATATTTACATATGTAAGTACTTGTCCAGTGCATTCAGTGAGCGAACTGAAGTTCGTTCCGAGCAGCTCTTATCAGTGATTGGACTATCGATGCTAGAAATATCGATTCATCGTTCATGGAGGCTATTCGATATCCGTTTAACGAAAGTGATCGACACAATTTAGTTTGGTAAGAAGTTTATTTGGTTTTTCTTGTTTGTAATACATATGTAGTTAATAATTGGAACTGTTACAATATTGTGGGTATTAACATAGCATATGTTAGTCGATTGGATGCGAGACCAGCCACATCTATTTAAATGTAGTCACCTGATAGCGATTTGAGGGCTTGTCTTGGAAAGGTCTACAGTGAAATTGATTTGAAGAGAACTAGCAATCAACTGGTACATACAATATACATATATGTATGTTAGGTGCATACGATTTAATGGGGCTTTTCATTTGGCTTGTGCTTTTTAGTAAAATACAGAGTTTACATTACTTGACTTGTTGAAATACATAGTAGATATATTTTTGTTTTAGCAAAGAGACATTTAATTATTTTATTTGTTATACATATACTTTAGTCTCGAGAGAACTCTATGGCGCTCCGGTTAAATGCCTAAGTTATGGTAAGTATGCATGTATTTCTTATATACTGTCAACAATTTGTTAGTTATTCTTTTGAATTTTCGGTTCTGCCTGCTAATGGAGTTTACTTCCTCGTTGACTGAAGCTTTGTACTTTCTTCAAAAAGTTACGTTGTAAAGCGCCCAACTTTTCTAGTTAACTTACATATGTATGCATACGTGTATACGATTGCGCGTTTTAGTTTATAGAATGTAAATTTGCACTTAAATTATTTTCATTTTTTAAATCCCTGAATTAAATTTTGCTTCTCGTCATGATTAAGTTTTTCAAAGTTTTTGTAGATTTTTTTTGTTTTGTTCTTTTTTTTTTAGTTTTTTAAATTTGTTTTGTTTCTGTTAGCCTAAATAAAATTCATAAAAATACGTTTTTACATATGAGTACATCTTTTAGACAATTTGTTTTCACATTGATAAACCAAAGGAATAATACAATTTTTGAATCATGTTTTTTCTTCTTCTTGAGAATAATTAATATTGTTATTGGTTTGGTTTTGCTGCCAAATAAAAATTTTATTTTTTATCGATAGTATTTTTATGCATTTATGCATAGTTAAATGCTGTTAGCAATTTTTTGAATCACATCCGACTGTTTCTCTCCGCCTCACCAGCTGACTCTCCAGCTCCAAACTTATTTCTGTCGCCGCCTTGTTGGGTTTCCGTCTGTTATAGATGTACTGTGTGTGCTACAAACTGCAATTCACTTTTTAGTTTTACGGCGTTTTGCAGTTGTCGTCGGAAAATTCTATTTGTTGGGCAGCTCCGGTGGACAATCCGGCTGATTGGAAGGATGAGCAGCTCGGAAAGCTGGATTGCTCTCCAGCTCGCGATCAATCCGCAATATAATGGGATATGGGCGCAAGTCCACATGGAATCTGCAAAGCAATCAGTGGAGTCATAAATATACTTGGGATAGTGCTGAAATGTACGACTTACCTCCTGGCATTGAACACCTGCGGCACGAGGCAACAGTCGGCCATTGAGATCTCGTCCCCAACGCAGTATTTTCCAGCCGAAGTGGACAGGGCCTTCTCCACGGCACGGAAGCCACGTGTTATCCAGTGCTGTGCCCACTCCTTCTTCTTTTCCTCGCCCACGTGGATGAGTACAATGAGGTTCTGAAGTGGCTGAATGCCAGAGCAAATGATCTCGATTATCTCGCGTACCTTGGCCCGCTTGTGTACATCCTGTGGCAGCAAAGGACGTTGGGGACGGGTCTCCTCCAGATAGTGCATGATGGCCACCGATTCGATCAGCGTATGCCCATCTAAATGGAGAGTTGGAGTGGAGAACAACTTAGAAATACCTAGCCAAATGGCATCATTGCTCTAGTTACCGATTTGCAGGGCCGGCACCTGCTCCATGGGATTAACCTCTCGATACTCATTGCAGTGCTGCTCTCCGCCCGACTTGATGAGACTTATGGGCTTGATGTCGTAGGGTATTTCCTTCAAGTTCATCGCAATGCGCACTCGCCAGGAGCACGAACTGCGCCAATACGAATAAAGTATCGGCTGGGAATCGTTAGAAACTTGATTAGTTGACATTTTCGTAGAGCTCCCTGTAACCCAGTTGCCAGCCACAAAATGAAACCACAATCTCAACGAACAGCCGTATCAGGCCCCCTTTGTGAGATGTGTGCCGCTCTCATTTGAATAAACAATTTAAGTCGACATAGAACAGGTTGCCACTGATAACGCACACACACACACACGCACGCAGAACAATATCACACACCCTCTTTGCATGTTTAGAATAAAGCTCTGTTGAAACCAGTTCCTCGAGAGCCTAACAGATTTTTAACTAGTGCTGATAAAAAATACATATTCATGAAGGTGTATCCGAGCTGCGGTCACACCGGTTTCTACAGATGGAATGGGCCAATGTGGTAAACATTTTATAGTTGGTTTGAATATACGAAGATCATTATAATATTATTTCTAATAATAATATGCCAAGACAAAACAATTTCTTGTTGTTTATTTATTATTGAATAGCTGAAGTCTGTTATTTAAAAAAAAAAATATTTCACTTCTGTTTTCAATATGCAATGACTATACAATATTCTTATCCAAAATTGGATACAAACTAGTAGCCTAAACATATATCGAACTCAACTATTTGGATAACTTAAGTATAAAGTTCTACAGGGATTTCCACTTTCTCTGTTTCCTTAGGTCAGTGAAAAAGTGTGTGATGTTATTTTTGTCTACTGGCATTAACGCCATAAAGCTATAAAATAAAACCCATTAAAGTCAGATAAAGGGTATAGGTATACTATTAGTTTTCTGTATGAATCAACCCAAACTATTCAACACAGTATATAAAGTATATATCATCACAAAACAGCATCACAAAAAAATAGTGTCCTCGTAACTCGGTAAATATCATCGTATAAGGTTTTCTAGGAAAGTTCGAAATGTTCACATCCATTTGTGTTAAGACATCTTTCTAAGCATTAAAAGTGAATCTGTGCTACTAGGGAAATAGCGAATTGTGTACATTGTGTATCTAGCAGAGTGCAAGTTTTAAGGGTGGATTATTGCTGACCTTCTAAGCCAATCAATTATATAGCCGGCTTGCAGGTCGTGGCAAATCTGCAAATATTATATCATTCCAAATGCTCTAGAAAAATCTATTTAAGTTGACAAAGTCACACTATCTGCTTTAGTGTTGATGTAAGCCATTTTGATTTTCATTACGTGAATTTTCCAAAGAAGAAAGATGGACAGAACCGGTATCTCAAATTATAAAGTTAGGTATGGCCGTCTGCGGCGATTTTACTGTTAAATGTATTACATTCTAAAATTGCTGAAATTGTTTTTATTCGCGATAAGCTTAACTTGAAAATCTTAGGAGGAATTTCGCAACTTTATAACACTACACAACCTTAAGTTAATTTTTTAAATTCTTCCTTAATTTAGATAGGATGCCTAAAAGTATGCTATGACAAATGTAACTTTGGTCTTCCGTCGACTTATTTTGTTTTATTTGAGTATTTTATTTATTTGGCAACTCTCAGAGCTCCTTTGTGCTTTACTATTAGCCCTACGTCTTATACGAATGTCGCCCGGCTTAGACTAATTACTACTAATTTAAGCCAATTGTTTTATAGTTATTTAGTCTAAACACATTTTTGTTTCTTCGGTAGTATATTTCCGATTCAAATATTTGGCAATAAGTCCAATTTGAATTGACACAAAAAGTACTAGCCTCTTCTATTGGAATACCCACATGATTCATATAGGGGCCTTGCGATAATTGCCAATTGCTGCAAACGCTACGGAAGTTATACACACACTGACCGCCTGTGCCGAAGGACTAAATGCTCTGAGCAACAGTAACATGAGCCAATGGCCCGGACAAGCGCCAAAATAATATGAATGTAGGTATGAGTGTGTGCGCGTGCATCTATATACAAAGGACCCTATTCTGTTCGGCCAAAAAGCAGACGAATTCCAGGAACAAGCGCCAGCCCACATAGGCCAACAAAGAGCGATGGGTCTGGTCTGTATGTATATTCAGATACAAACATACATATGGGAGCATAATAAGTTGCCTAAAAGTTCGTTGAACCCATGTGAAAGTAAATTCGGAAATATCCCGAGAATGCCAGGGAGCCGAGAGTAGGCCGAGTCGGCGCCGAGTTCCGATGTGTGTCGTACATCAAGGTCGGCTAGGGGCATTAACCTTAACCAATTTGACGTTGTCCTGGTTGCTAGCAAGCAAAAGCAAGCCTGTACGACGCGCCAAGGACACTCGCAGACGGCAACGGCACGGCACGGCGCGCTCAAGAGTCAGCGCGAGCGCTGCAACAAAATGGCTCACAAGTTTCGCTGGGGTGCTTTTCACTGATTAGGGGTTGCTTTTGAGAGCCGAAGTTTGAGTTGTGTGCTGCGGGCAGGGTTGTCGAGTCCGCCTCCTGCTGCATACAGCTGCCACTGTGTCCTGCTCCCAAACACAGCCTGGCAGCCCTGGACGCGCTATTTCACAGTGCGAGGAACAGCGCAAAAGCTTTTGGCTACGCGCATGGGCGAAAACCGCATGTTTGCAGTATGAGTTTAACTCAAACCAACTTACAGTCTTTGGCGGTGTAGGATGAGTGAGTTTTCAGCAAGCATTTTATTTTTTAGCAAGGGGGCATCGAGCACGGAGGGAGCACTTACCTTTGCTATGGCCGAGAGGGACATAGCGTTGTGATGATACTTTGAGTAGTTAATTTTGAAGCCGTTTAAGCCGGACGCACTGCGAAAACGTTAATTGGTGACCGGTCGGGGGTGGAGCTGCAGCAGAACTAGACGTTAGCTGCGTTAGGCAGTCGAACTCGGATCTAGTCACCAGCGGCACAAGAATTACACTGGCCAATCACCTATTTGGCAATCCGAACTGTGCCTTTGTCAATATAGTTGGATGCACGGCAAGGCTGGAAGGTAAACTGACTGCGGGCGACCCTAAATGCACTCAAAGTCAAACGAAACGATGGTTGAGGTAAGCGCGGAACGCGGGCGCAATGGACGCAACAACGGCTGAGGCAGCGACAGCGACAGGATACGATGCCAGAACGCAACTGAACACACTAAACTAAATAAAGGAGTGCAAAAACGAAAGCATAGGACACACGACAAAGCTGGCAGTGCGGGGAGAGCCAGAGCAAGTGAGAGCCAAGCAGATAGATACTCGACGCGCGAGCGAAAGGGAGAGAGAATGAAAGAGTAAGCGAATGAGAGAGAAAGAGCGCGAACGGCACAAACTAACGGCGGAACTCAGTATGGCAAAGTAAAAGCTGGCTGCGGGTTGCTGACTTAGCTAAGCTTTTAGCGCATATCCAAACCAATGAGCAGCAGTAGCTGTAAGAGATCTACATAAAATTTGAATGAAAACGCAATTGATTTTTTTATGACCACCAGTTTATTTGTGTTTTACATTTTTAAATGTTTCTTTTTTTTTGTGTTACTAGATTCTTTGTAAGTTTACTTCATTTCCATTAAGGTTGCTCAAATGATTTTTTTGATTAAATTACACGACTTAAACCTAAAGGTATGTAACATATGGACTAAAATAGTTAACAAATAGTTACAGTTTTGTTTCTATAGGAGTAAAAACATATAGATAAATAAACACCTAATATATAAATTTGTACAACTAAAGCAACGTCAGGAAATTGAAGTTGAACTCATTGCAAATTTCTGTTTCGTTTTTGTTTGTAGAAATGCAACAATGTGTATAACGACCTTAAAGCAGTCGCACAACCAATAGAATATCACACCAAAAAATGGCAGAGTACAACGAATACAACAAAGTGTAAGAGAGTGGGTGTAGGTGTTGTGTCTGTCTGTCTGTGTCGGAGTCTGTTCTATATGTGGAGGTGTGTGTATTTGTCTAAGGAGACAGCGGACATCATTGCTAACTAGTAGGTAGGTAACGGTAATTATCGTCGTTCTTCTGTGAGGCAGGGTTCTGTACAGATCTCACTCTCTCTTTGTCTCATGCTAGTGGGTGTACCGGGTACAACATTCATAAAGTTTAACTACCTCAGCGCTACCTAAGTTGTCGTCGTTGTTTTTGGCTAGCTAACAAAAGTAACTGTATAATATGTATGTACGTGTATACATATGTTTGTATGTATTTATAAAATTGCCAACAAATCAATAAATTATTGTTGTAATATTTTTAGAAAATAGTGTCCATATATCATCATCATTTTCGGTACAATTTGCTTGCAATGTAATGCATACGTTTCTTATATTCATTTTGTTTTCTCACTTAGTCTAATACATTCGAAGAATTGACTACAATTTAATGGCAAGAGCCACACGTTTTTTATAGTTTTTTTTTTTTTTTTTTTTCGTTTCTTTTTTTGTTGTTTTTTTTTCTGTGTTGTGAGTTTTTTTTTCGTTTTCAAGAAGTTTACATGTACACAACATTGTACGTTACACATACACATACAATACACAATAATCATAATAATCATAAGTATTTTAATGTTAATGTTAAATATAACTGGTAACATCAGCTAAATACAATATGCTTTAATATGCTAAAAACTTGTCGTTCCATTATAATTATCAGAGATGCAGCCATAGTCGAACGATTGTGACTTTAGCAAAATACATAATTTTAAAAATTATTTTTGGAGGGAATATTCATGATTCTCAAATATCTTTACGTTATTCAATTTGACATTGAATTTAATAATATAGTAAAGAATATTGTAAGCATGTGTATAAGAAACAATCAAATATCGTATTCAAATACGTGTTCAGTAACTAAAAAGCTATATCGTTTTCGATATCGATTTCGATTCGGATCGGTTTTCGATTTAGATTCGTTGAAAAAAATGCATAAGTTATGTGACAAAAAACATTTACATTTGTAAAAATTGTAAAGCATAGTTAAAGCAGTTTTACATACATATTTTAAATGATAGCACGTACGTAAAATCCGTTTGCCATTCATTTCAATTTCAACTTCCAATTTGTTTTCAGTTTCAATTTCAATTTCAATTTACACCTATTTTGATCATCAGTTACAACCATGAAAACATTTATGTATGTTTACATTCATGCATTTGTACCCACCCATATGATGTATGTCATATGCATGTACCATAAAATATTTCTTACCATCTCAATAATATCGTATATTAGTATAATATAAATATATATATATATATGTATATGTGTGTGTGTGAAAGAGTGTATACATGTCTGCATTTCAGAAAATTTACTTGCTAAGTACAATTTACGTTCAACAAGAGGTTATTATAGCATTTAAGCTAATGCCATAAAGTAACAGTTTAGTTTTCTTTTATAAAAGATTTCTGCATATTACAGTTAAAACTTACATCTGAGAGTTCTTGGTTTACTTATATATATATATATATATATATATATGGTTACTTCATCTTTTTTTATATTTATAATATTTTTGGATTGGATCGGCAATCCTCGGCAAAGAGCTGGAGCTTTGCCTCTACCCGACTTTCTTTCTCCGCCTTAAGAGTAATCGTTTAAAGTGTTTACGATTTATCTAATTCGAGCAAACGCAAAAAATATTAGATTAGGTTTTATTTAAAAAAAAAGAAAAAATGGATCCTAAGCAGAAATTAAAATGACAAATATAGTCGTTCTGAGTAAAAATAAAAGTTTATTGTTTTTTTTATTGGTTTGAACTAAAAATCAATTGCATTATTACGTTTTTATTTTAAGTTTTGGGCGAATGTTTTTGGCTATATCCTCCAAATGCTGCTCGATTATTTATGGATTCATCGTCAAGCCCTTATACTCGTTTGCCCAATGAAGTTTCATATATATTCTATATATTTGCATTGCTGGCATTTAGCCTAAAACTTTTCTATTACACTTATGAGCTAAACAGGAATACATCTATAGAAATGTACATAATGTTCTCTGTGTCTGTTTTCTATATTTGTATATATATATTGAATGTTTCACTTATGTTTTTATATTATTTTTTGTTTGTATTTTAAATTAAATTGATATGTCTAAGAGCTATTATCAATCGTTTATCAATAAAGAAAGATTTTATTCGAAGTTTTTTTCTTTTTTCTTCTGGTTTTTAGATACTTGCGCCTATGGTAAACTCCATATAAGAAGCTTCGCGCCATGCATGTAATTTGTATAGTAAAATTATTGTTAGAAATTGATGCTTGTACATATGTAAGTAGTGTAGTATAGGTGTTATACACACACTTCTCAATTAGTACACTTGAATCTTAACTAATCCGAGTTTTATATTGTATATTCACTTGTTGAGTTTGAGCTTTCGAGTTGTTGAGTTGTTGAGCTAAAAATAAGTCTGTGGCGTGCAGATCCAGCTTTCGTTAGGTGTTTATATACAGGTCTTATATAGTTGACAAATACACAGCAATCGAATATGGATATCTGTGTACTGCATAAATAGTTATAATACATTCTTATACACTTAATGAACAATCACAACGCAGAGTATTCGAAAAAAGTGCTGCTGGCGCCGCTGAGATTGCAGTTTTTGGTTTGCTTTGCTTTGTATTTATATATATGTATGTATATATATATATATATATATATATATATATATATATTTTTTGTTTTCTTTTTTTTTCGAAATAAGAGGAAAGTGAATATAGCAGAGAATACATTTCACAGATTGTCATATCTACTTTGTTTGCGTTTCGACTAATTAAAAAATAAAAATGCACCCAAATCACATTGAAATAACAGATTACAGTATTTAATCAATAGAAAGTGCAAAAGATTAAACATAAAACTAAATAATATATGTATACAATAGATGATGAAACAATAAATAATAGAGAGATAAATTCGCCACTTCGACTAGAAATTACAACCTAGCTTAATATTATTATTATTTAACTCTTTTCTTATTTGAAATATGGCTTTTTCTTTTCTTTTTTTTTTATCTGTAGGAAACTTTTTTTTTATAAAGCAGCAAAGTACCGATTACATGTCTAATGTTCGCTAAGTTCATATTTGTTATTTATGGTATATTCCTTTTGTGACTTAAGATCTAAGCTTTGAAGGCATTTACTTTAAATAATTTCTCATTCTTCCATGCGAACATAAAAAGTATTCAGTGGAAAACGAAAGGGAAACTGTGTACAGTGTTGAGTCTGTAGAGAAAATGCACACAACAAAAGTTGATCAGCTGAAATTAGATTTGCTATTGTTTGTCTGTATACAAGATTGCTTGTGCTAACATATATGTATGTTTATATATTGTATGTATGTATAAAAATAAGTAACTGGCTGAGAAGAGTCTTTAAGCGGCTTCCGAGGCCCACAACAAACTGTGTGAAGATACTTTGTGGTGGGTTTGCTTTAGCTGTCGCTTCCAAGTTTCTACTTATGCAATTATTTGGCTAAATATCGAATAAATGTGTCTACTCGTAATACGTACTTATACATTCAGAAATCTCTAACGAACGATATATAACTAAGGGCTATGCGTATGCCATCTATTTGTAAGAAAAGAAGAGAGGGATTCAACTTCTACAACGCAGGCGGCAAAACATTATTTCGGCACCGGATCGGCGCCTCTATAAATATTGCATTATCCTATAGACTATATCCTACATCCTGCAGTCGCGTTCGTTTGAGTATTGAAGTTCAGGACTGGATTCAATATTATTTTTAATACTTATTTACACTAATCGTAGCTGATGTAGACAATAAGCAAATTACAACCTTAAAAATTGCTACAAGTTTTACCTTTGCTTGGCCGTGTTTGTGTATGTGTGTGTGTGTGGGCGTGTGCGTGTGTGGGTATTGAGTTGTTGTAGCTCTAAATACATTTGGGTTTTAATTACAGTTAAATTAGATTAGATTATACATATACATATACATATATAGTATATATATTATACTTATTTACGTCATAATATACCACTGGCCTCGTAAACATTTATTGCGTACACTCAATTGATCTATTTGTTGTAGTACATTCGCTCACTCTCCAAATGGAAAACGTGTGATTCTTGTTGTTGTTGCTGTTGTTGTTCATTTTAATGGCAGATTTACTGTTTGTACCATGTACATATACATATACATACATACACACATAATTAATTACTATATATCTATTAAAAACGTTATATGTATGCTAATATATATATATATATATGTATATATATTCTCTGGGGCTAAACGAAAACAACTTTAAGTTCTTGCCTCGAGGTGAAGGAGTGTTCGTGTGTGTGTGTGTCGGTTTGTCTGTGTATGTTCGTGTGTGTGTGTGCTTTATCGATTTAATAAATATTATGTCTTTTATTCATTTCGGAGAAACATTTAAATAATGATAATAATAATATTTACTATTTAAATACGTAGCCTTAGAGTTCTGTATATATTTACAATATGTATATATATATATATTTATCTACTTATATGCATGTACCATGTAGTTTCTATATACACCTTCTTGTTAAAAGTTAAAATGTTTCAATTTGAGTTTCACTTTGTTTATTTCTCTTTAGCTAAAATCGTTTTTGATCTCACTCAATATCACTTGATTTCACTAGATTTTTCATTTGCTTTTGCTTTTGCCTCTGATGCAGCAAAATGCTCTACAATAGTTTCTAGATGTGTAAGTACAATAAAAATTTAAGTTTAAACGCTTGAAATTTGTTTGAACGGTAGCTTAGAACCTAAAACAACAATCATTTGTAGTGTTAGTGATTAGTATATATCGGTATATATACTCGTCGTCATATATCGGAACTCTTACGGACTAAGCATGTATCGTACAGTAACTGTGAAATGGGATGCAACTAGTTGTTAAGTAGAAAAACATTTAGTTAACAGTTACGTACGCGCTACTAGAGTTACTCAACTTGATTGATTTAGGCTTAGAATCTAAAACTACTGTCGAGTCGAGAGTCGAGAGAAAAACGCCTACTATAAAAATACGGTAGGTATAGTAAAGTTTGTTGTTTGTAACACAAATATTGCATTTGCCTACAGTAATAGTTAATAACAATTCAATTTGAACTTGCTTCAATATTAGTTATATAAGTATGTATATACAAATTAAACTAAGACTCTGATTTCTGTGTTGTAGTTAGCTAGATAGATAGTTAGATAGATAGATAGATAGATAGATAGATCTATAGATAGATAGTTGGGTAGGTCATTAGATAGGAAGAGAGTGTGAAGATGAGAAAAATGCCTTTAACTTTTGAATACATCGAAATTACGATATTCATTTACTTAACTATACACATTGAACTCGCATCCATCCGGTCGAGTATCGATTAATTTAATTATATTCTAAAAGTTGTAAGCAATGCTTGCTGCTTGCTTAACGCGATTGTCAATCGATGCTGAGGCCTTCCTGCTCGCTGTCCATAGTTAGTCTAGGAAGTTGCTGTGGCCATTGCTGCTGCTGCTGAGGATGTTGCTGCTGCTGCTGCTGCTGCTGCTGCTGTTGTGGCAACGGCAACAACAAGTGTGGATGATTGCTGTTTGGAATTGGCTAGTTGTTCCGCTTCTTGTACTCGATGCGTTTTCATATGGGCGCTGCGGCTCTTCACCTTATTGAAGACTCTGACAGAGTGAGAGAGAGAGAAAAGTAGAAAGTGCGTTTCATTAGAGTCCGATGTGAACAGGATCTCACTAACAAAAATGCATAATTTTAGTACAGGCTATTAAGACATTTAGATGGATAATTGAGCACAGATATAGCAGAGCATAAATAGTTGGTATCTAAGCGACATGCACACATACATATATACGTATATATATTCATATTTATGTATATAGATATTGCGGTGATTCATGCAAAGATCGATCGATTTGTCGTTTTTTAGTTTTTTCTTTTGAAAGTTACTTAGCCTTGTGTGTAGATAAATTGCTTTGTTGTTATTATTTACTATGGAGAGTACAGAGTTTTGCTTGGTAGTTTTTCGAACGTAAAACAGAAAATTTAATAAATACAGTTGTTGTAAGAGAACGAAAGAGTTGAAAAGAAATGTGCGCTGAAATTTTATTGAATAATGTAGACGATTGCGGCGTTTCTTCAGTAGTGATCTCGAAACGGGTAGAATTTCGACCAATGTGCTAGCCAATTAGTTGCTGAGGACCAGGACCAGGACCGGGATCAGGATCGGGTTCAGGATCACGCATAAAGCAAGCTCCGTCATATTATGAAAGATTTTCACATTTAGAAATTGTTTAAAAAGTCGATGAACGAATTGCCCCAGAAACGGTAAATGGGACATTCGGGTTATATGTATGTACAATAGATGAAATGCAAAGGGCACTTAGCGCGCTGCATTTCGAGTAGTATCAAAACCAATTGAGGTTAGTACATTAAAATCAGAGAACAAAGAGGTTCGAGACAGAAAACAAATCAAATGAATGAAACGCAAAGTGAAAACGGAAAATTATAAGCCAAATTCACTTACTTACCCAGAGATTGGCCGGCTCGAGTTGACCCCTGGCTGAGAGTCTGTGAGGAGCTGATTTCAGTAACGCCTATTTGCGAGTTGTGACTCTTCGCTTTAAAATTGCAATTTATTGAATCATTTATTGATTTGATGGTTCAATTTCAAATTGTTTTTTTTTTTTTTCGTTTTGATTTGGTTTGGTTTGGTTTTGGCATCATGGAACAACAAAATACAATACAACAACAATAACAACAATTATTATCGCTTAATGATTGAACGCTAAAACTAAATGGCACAAAAATAAGACTTGGATACACGAAACTCAACTAGAAAAGACTCTACAAAGCAAATCGAGTAGGCAGAAATAGGTACGAAAAAATGTGAAGAACAGCTGAAAATAATTGAAAATCATATTCGAATCGAAAACAAAATAACGTTCAAAATGTTCAAATGAGAAATGAACAAAAAAATTCTAGCTAGAAACAAGCCAGACTTCGGGCTCAATCGAATGAATATCTTTTGAGACGAAAGTTACGGTACGGTTACGATATAGCGTGCTTTACGGTCTTAACTCAATACGGGCACTCAAATCGCTCAATATGCTTGCGAAATTCAAAATTTTCAATAAATTTTAAGATTCTCTTATGAGCTTGACAATTTGGTATTTTGTTTAGTATTTTACGAATTGTTGGATAGTTTCTTGGGGGAATCTTACTTGCCGCACACCTTGCAGGGAAATTCAGTGTCCTTGGGCATATTGGAATTGTTGCTGTTGCTACTGTCTTTCATTGTTGACGATGCGGCTGTTGTTGCTGCGCCGGCAACAGCTGCTGTTGCGGCTGATGCTGCAGCTGTTGCTAATGCTGTGCTTGCCACTGAGAGCATCGTTGGGTGTGTGGCAATGCCAGCGATACTGTTGCTGTTGTTGCTCATATTATTGTTGTTGTTGTTGTTGTTCGCGGTGGTATTGTTATTGCCACTACTATGTGCTATGGTTGTTGTTGCATTGTTGCTAGTCTGTTGACTGCTGCTAGTCAAGGTAGTGCATGCGTTGCTGCTATTTGTGTTGTTGTTGTTGTTGCTGTGGTTGCTGGAATTATGGTTGTTGTTGGCACTAGTTGCCGTGGCATGCTGGTTGTTGTTGCTGTTGCTGTTGTTGTTGCTGCTATTATTGTTGCTGGCATTTCTACCATAAGCGTGTATGCGAACATGACCATGCAGCGCCGCCTTAGAACTGAAGCTCTACAATTTGGTCATGGAGCGCAGAGAGATCGGCATTATGTACAAGAAAGAGAGTAAAAGGAACCGGAGTGAGTTGTGGGGGTATTTTGTAGACGCAAGTGTGTGGAGGTACTAAATAGCTCAACAGGGTATAGGGATAGCATAGCCCGACCAGAACAGGTCTACCCACTCTCTGAACACTACTTACCGCCGAGCAGTCGGCAATCTCGCACACGTAGGGCTTCTGCTCCACCGCTGGGACGGTCGCAGGAGCTGGCTCCATTTTTAGATGCGACACCTTGTAATCCACACAGAGTTTCTTCCAAAAGTAATACATTTGCACGCATTCGCCAGAAGTCTTTGTGTGAAGCTGCAAGATATGGACATAATATCTTTGAGTAAAGGTCATTTAACTGAAAGTGCAATAGTCAGGAATGTCCGACTTCGAGATACTTTAGCTCACTTTGTAAAAAGGATTCCATTTTAGGAACAAAATGAAAACTTTCTAAAACTATAAATAAGGTTTATCTATTTGCCGAATATCTACATAATTAATTTAATCTCTCATTCTTACAGTAGAGCCCCATAGTAATCATGTTATTTTATGATTCGCTAGTCTCTATCAAGTTAATTGAAACAAGTAAGAAAGCTCTAGTCGAGACTGCTCGACTAGGAGATCCCCTGAACCCTTCGAGCAACTGATATTTCAATAATAATTCGCACATACACACGCACACACACATACGCAAACAAACAAACACAAGCACACACACACACAGGCAGCAAACAAACACAAGCATACACACACACGCGCACATATACAGGCAATTGCGCTTGGGTTGCGCTGCAGTGTTGGCAATATAATCAGAACTTATTTGTTGAATAATTTAATTTCTAGACGTACGATCGTAATGAAACTTTCAGAACATAATCATAATGTGTAAATGTATGAGTATACCAAAGCACAAGTCTCTAGTATTTGATATACGAGTTTTAAAAAGATGAGGGTGAGGGGGTGGATATAAGGGTGAGGGGTAAATTTTAATAAAAACCGAAATTGTATAAAATGCGTCTTAATATATATTTAAAATTTCGACACTCTGGCTTTAAAGATGTAGGAGATATAATTTTTTAACTGATCTTCGATAAGGTTTTTTATCGATAAAAAAATATCGGAATAAGTTATCGTTTTTTAGTGATAAACTCGATATGCGCGCGATATATACGGACATTTAAAAAAAAGTTTAAGTCTCTAGCTCTTATATCTTCTGAGATCGACGCGTTCATACATACGGACAGACGGACGGACGGACGGACGGACGGACGGACGGACGGACGGACGGACGGACGGACAGACAGACAGACAGACAGACGGACAGGGCCAAATCGACTCAACTCGTCGCCCTGATCAAGAATATATATACTTTATGGGGTCTGCCACGCCTCCTTCTGCCTGTTACATACTTTTAACAAAACCATTATACCCTGATTTCCCATTTTCAATGGGTTCAGGGTATAAAAAGAGCAAATGATAGATGTTTATAATTTCATATCCCCAGTGTAAAAATCCTCGTTATCAAACATAAATTAGAAGATGGCTTTTCTATACATCGAGAGTTTGTAAACTAAATTTTCTCCAGTTTTATTGTTCAGATTAACGAAGAAGTTATTATTATCTATTGATTTACCAAAAAATATATTTAAATGCCGTTAAAGAGTATACAAAATAGGAAAAAAAACATTTTCTAAAGTCTTGCAGCTAGAGCTCTAAGAGTTAAAATACTGCAGGTCGCTTCCAGTACTGATTAAGTAATTAATTAATTAGAACACCTTTAATAATGCCTCAAGAGGAAAACCTTTCATATGATTTGACTAAAATTGTTTTTCATAACAAATTTCCTTATTCTCACCTCACTTGCGATTTTGCCAAAGTCTTTGCCGTGTTTCTCGAGGCCGCGTAGAAACTGCTCCAGCTCGTAGGCTGTCCACTTCATCTGGAATGCGCTGGACTGCATCTGCAGTAGAGCGAGCACCGCTGCCGCCGAGTTGCCCTTGGCGTCGAGCAGCGTCTGTAGGGCCACCTCCTCGGAATGGCTGCCCATGGGCACGGCCGATGACTTGCTGAGATCTATGTAACGCATCAGAATCTTGTCGTCCAGCTGGACGCTGGGGTCCCACATGAGGTCGGCGCACATGGGCTCCTTGAGGGACTCCTCTGGCGCCCTGCAGGCTGGGATCTGCGCTTGATAGGTGGACCCGAGATTCACCTTGGACTCATCGCAGAAGTCCACCAGGCCCACGGGATCGCCAAAGTCATCGTCGAACACATCGAACATACCCTGGCCCAGCTGCTTGCGCACGTTGCAGTAGAGCCCGGTGCCCTTGCGATCGGGGTTGAGTATTGGGGCCGGCGTGTAGTGGGTCCGCGAGGGCTTGCGCAGCTTGGAGCGGTGCGGCGAGAGTGTGTGGAATTTCGAGAACTTGTGCACATCCTGCGCCCCATTGGAGCGCAGGCGCCGCTTCAGTATGGAATTCGTCTGATTGGACAACGGCTGCAGATTGGCCACGCTCGAGGCAGCAGTGACGACGGGCGTCGGAACTGCTGCGGACAAAGCGGGCAGCATGGGCTTGCTGCAGTTGCTCTTGGAGTCGTCGCAGACGAAGAGCAGGCTCGCATCCAGTGCAGTCGCCTGAGCCGTGCTAAATGCGGGCTTGTTGCTGCCAGCGCCAGTGCTGCCAAAAAGCATCGGCTGCAGCAGGCTATTCAAGGGCTGCGGCATCATCGACTGCTGCTGCTGCTGATTGGTATCCATGTACTGGGATTGACAGTTCACAGGCGAGAAGTTGGTGAGCACAAAATCTGTTTGCTGCTGCTGCTGTTGCTGTTGTTGCTCGCTTTGAATTGCAGGCAGTTGTGGCAATTGCAATTGTTGCTGCTGACTCTCCAATTGCTGCTGTTGCTGCTCTTGTGGTTGCTGCTGCTCCTGCTGCTGCTGCTGCTGCTGTTGCATTTGCAATTGCAGTTGCAAGTGTTCTTGCTGCTGCTGCTGTTGCTGTTGCTGCTGCTGCTGCTGCTGCTCGTAAAGCACAGACGTGGACTGCAACTGCTCCATGGGCTGCACGTTTGTAGTAGATGCAGCTGTTGCTGCGTGCAGCACTTGGCGCTGCTGGCCGAACTCGCGGGGCGAGGAGGACAACAGCGGATCATCGGAGTTGGGCATCATTTGGGACTGCAGACCAAGGCCGGGCAAGTAGTAAAGATCAATGATGTTCTCGCCCTGCTGCTCGCTGCTCAGCTGCAGTTGGATATTCTCCTCGGGCAGCACCTCGCGCAGCACCTGCTTAACGTCCTCGGCAGAGCCAATGCCACTGGTGAAGAAGGACTCGGATAGCGGGGAGGTGGCGTTGCGCGAGTCGTTCAGGAACTCCTGATCCTCGTCCAGGAACGACAGATTCGTCTCGGCAAACTCGCGGAGATCGCACTCAGCATCATCCTCGGTGCCGCTCAGCAGATCCTCCACTTTAATGGACGGGTCGAAGCTGCTCTCCTCCAGCACCGTCTTCAGCTTGAGTATCTTCTCGTTGTCGTTCTCGGTGAGCTGCTGCAGGGAGTCGCCGCCGTCTGTCTTGAAGTAGACGTGCGAGAAGTCTGTCTTGTCGCCGAAGAACGTGTGACTGGCGTCCACAAACTGAGCCGCAGCATCCTCTATGAAGGGCGAGGACTGTGCCATATTCTCGTGGCTGGACGGCGGCGTCGGATAGGCTATGGGCGAATGTAGGGGCGAGGAGAGCACGCCGAGATTGCTGCCGTTGCGCATGTTGGCAATGGCCTGAATTTGCGAGCTGTTCTGCATGATGATCTCCTTGGAATGGAATTGCTGGAAGGTGGGCAACGGCGTCGTCTTGTTGACGCTGCTCGTTGTGCTGGTTAGTCCCGGCTCCGTCTTGACCAGCTGCGTGTGCACAGCCTCGCCGGCCTCGCTGAGCAGCGAAAAGTCATCGGAATGTTCCGCCTTGTTCACCCCATCCTCCTCATCATTGAGCAGTTCCATAGTGTCCACCGTTTGGAGCAGCATTTCCGTATCCGAGACATTGTACACCTCAGCGTCGTCGAAGAGGTCCGATGCATCCGCATCGCTCGTGTAGGTCACTGTGTAAACACCGCCCCCGCTCGTAATGCTGCTGGCCTCGCTGACGCCCAGATTCTCCTGGCTGTTCGCAATGGCCACGGAGAGCGGAGTGCCGTCCGGCAACGAGATGCTGCTGGAGGAGCACGTGGCATTGCTGCTGCTGCTGCTGTTGTTGCAGCTGTTGTTGCTACTGTTGATTTTGCTGCTGTCGCTGGCCGTGATTGCCTGGGTGGAGACGAGCTTGCTCTTAGTGGACACCACATGCACATCCGAGGGTATGATGACGGTGCGGTTGTTGTTGGTTATTATCTGTCGCCCGGTGGTCTGGAGAGTGCTGCCAATCGTAGTCAGCTCCGTGCCCGTCACATTGCTCAGCAGGAGATTCGTGCTGTTCTGGGACTGCATGTGCGTCTTCTTGGAGGCGACGGCGATGCGCGTGCCCCGCTTGAGCAGCTCAATCAATGTCGAGTCCTTGGGGTCCACGTTGCTGGAGAGGCCGTTGATGGTGCCGCCGCCCTTCAGTGCCGTCAGGGCGCTCATTGTGGTTGTGGTAGGCACGTTGTTGGTGGTTATGGTGATGGTGTTGGCACCACTGCCCAAGCTGAGGGTCTTTGGCTGCCTGTGGCCTCCGCTGAAGATCTCGATGCTCTGTGGCAGGCCAATCTGTTGTATGCTTAGCCCGTTGCTGCTCTTGATTGTGGTTGCTGCGGGCAGCACCGCTGTGGTGGTGCTGCTGCTGGTGGAGAGCGCCTGGCTCAGGCTGGTGCTGCTGCACTTGGGGTTGAGAAGGCTCTCCAGGTCGCTGATCGAGCGTCGCAGGGTGTTGCTGTTGCTGCTGCAGACTCCAGCGCTACCACTGCCGCACGAGGTGCTCGGTGGTGCAGGCACCACAAAGGCGCCCTATGAGAGAGGCATTAATATGGATTGCCTAGCTGGGGTCTGTCATTGACCTACCTTGGTTATGTCCTTTCGCTTGCTGATGATTTTCTCCTCGATCAGAGCGCGCACTCCTATGCTGGCGGTCTGAAGCGGGGGCCCATTCGAGTCCTTCTTCTCGCTGCGCTTCGTTTCTGGGTCCTTCTTGAAGTACCCGCCATGCAGGCGCATGTGCCCATTGAGGGCGGGTATATTCTTGAACTTCCGATGGCACAGATTGCACTCGACCGGCTTGTCGATCTTGACGATGTTCAGCAGATGCGGATTAATGGCGGCCACCAGCTGCTGGCTCAGCTCATCGTCCTTGAGCTCGTCGGGTGAGCCTGACGCCGTGCCGGCCAGCTCGGTGCCATCCTCCACAGTCACAGTCACATTCTGTGCATTATTGAGCTGAAAGTGGGAATTGAGTGATCAGACCAGGTTCATCTCGTCCACGCAGATGCTTACCAATTGCATGTTCCAGGTGCGTGGGCGTGAGGACACTTGCGTTGTCTCTGTATTGATCTTGTAGGAGCTGACGCTGGTGGGGGAGGAGACCGTGACCTGGGCACTGGTCTGCTTGGTCTGCTGCATGATCTTGCTGATGAGATCCAGTTGCTCGCGCGTCAATCCATCGCCCTCGAGCGTGGTGCCATCGCTGAGCGTAATTGTGGGTGAGTTGGTGACGACAGAATTTCCGTTGGAATTGCCACTGCTGTTGCCGCTGCCGCTGCCGCTGCCGTTGCCGTTGCCACTGGCGTTGCTGCCCGATGCGGAGCACGACGAGGAGGCTGTGGACGATGCGTTCGACGATGTCGATGTGGTGGGCGAGAGCAGCGTGACCCCAGTTTTAATGGGCAGATTCATGGCCTTGATCTGCTCGTCGGAGAGCGCAATGCCGGTGGCTGCGTCCACCACGGTGCTGCCTGTGGAAATGTAGGTGCGAATGCAGGTGGCACCGTCCGGGGAGCTGGCATCGCCGCTCGCCGTGGCCGGCGACAGGCTGAGCGAGCTGGTGGCCACGCCTACGCTGCCGCTGCTGCTACTGCTGCCGCTGCCGCAGTTGGTGCTGGTTGTCGGCGAGAGTGAGTTGTTGTTGGGAGTGGCCGCACCTCCATGGTGATTCTCCGAGTGCCGGCGCAGGGAGCGAGCATCGCAATAGGACTTGCCGCAGCCCTCCGCCTTGCATTCGTAGGGCTTCTTGTTCCGATGCGTCATCATGTGTCCGTTTCTGTGTGGGTTAGTGGAGAAGTGGATTAGTGGATCAGTGGATCAATGTGGCGCTTCATTAACTTACAAGTGATCTTGCCGCTTGAATGCCTTCGAGCAGAGCGCACAAATGTATTTCCGTTCGTCGCTGTGCGTCAGTTTGTGCTTGGCTAGTGCCGAGGCATTTCCAAAGATCTTGCTGCAAATCTATTAAAAGGAAAATTATATGTAATTAGTGCCGTCCACATTAATGAAAGCGTTGCGGCTGCCCGCACGGACTTTTTGGAAGTGCTCATGTGCCACGCTGCGTATGAGTAATAGCACATACGTTCATTACGCCTATGCTCATAAAATAGATCGAGACAGGGGCAGGCGTCGCCTGAGTAAGACCTCATTTGACAGCGCCATTAATCTTCTCAGCTATGTCAATGTTAGATGAAGACCCGGGATTATGGGCATTAAATTATATGTAAATATTTGCTTCATATTAGGCATATACCAGAGATGAGTGGGAAATGCGTATTTTGAGTGGTGTCTTGAATCTTTGTGAAGTTTTAATTAACAGGTTTGTGGTTGATGGGCTAGTAACATTAAATATTATAATATTCAAATAATAAAATACAAAATACTGAAAATTTTCAAGAGTATTTTGTATATGTTTTATATTATTGCTCATGGTCAGTGGATGTTAAGTGAAATGTGAAATAGGAACGCGAACATCTAGTTTGAATTATACTCTGAGTTCACTTCAAAATGACATTCAAGACTGGTAATTATTAATTACGGAGCTCTCCACATGAGGATACATCACTCACTGATCGAAGAAAAAAGGGAAATTACAGATAATATGCCACAACCACAAAGTGAGGTAAGAATTGATTGATGATAATTGGCGACAGATCCACAAGAATTAAATTATTAAAATATAGATATAGTAGGCATATTTTATATAATATTATTTAGATATTGAGCTGTCGCCAAGAGTATACCTGTGTAAGTATATGACATATCAGAAGAAGCGTAGGGGTATAAGGCAGTTTTTAGGCGCGAAAATCCCATTATTCGTGGATTTTCTTCAACAGCGGCGAAATGATTTGCGTTCATACGGACACGCGGACGGACGAATAGGCATTGCATAGACTCTATTTGAACGTTCACTTCCTGTTGCTTCAGCAGCAGCAAAATGGTTTGCGTTCATAAAAGCCAATTATAATATCGATAATTATCGGTTCGTTATAATTCTGCACGATACAATTTTTTTTTTTTTCATTTTAATTTAGAAATTTCTACAAAGGCGCATCTTTGCATTGTATTAAGGGACTTTAAAAAAAAAGAACAATAAAAATATATAAAAGCTTTGGGAAATGCTCGCTAACTAGATGGATATAATTAATTGGCTCAGTTTGTTTTCCTGTTGAAAACAGAATATAAATATATTCAGTATACACTAGTACCAAACATAATATACAGATATATGCGAATATTTGTTGCTATAGTATGGATTATGAAAACAGCTTGTCATAGACATACATAGGTGACTTTAAGTAAACGACTAAAGTATAGAATCCAACACACACCTGACACTGCTGGGGGCCGTGGCGCGTAGGCGAGGATAGCTTCGGTCGGCTCTTTCGGGGCGCGGGGTCGACTGTGATTATGCCAATGCCAGTTGCAGTGGTGTTAGTGGATGCTGCTGTTGTCACTATGTTGCCAACATGTCGGCCGTTGCTCTTGAAACTTAGACTGTGGCCGCTGCTGCTGTTGCTGTCGTTGCTGTTGCTGTTGCTGTGACTGTGGCTGCTGCTGTTGCTGTTGCTGTGATTGCTGGTGGTGCTGCTGCTGGTGGTGCTGCTAATGCTAATGCTGCTGCCCACGGACGAGGCGTTGCTGAAATTGCTGCTGTTGCTGCAGTTGCTGTTGTTGTTGTGCTGACTGAGTAAACTGGCGGCGCTGCTGGTGCTGCTGTTGCTCATAATCTGTGCCAGCGTCGTGACATTGGTGGCCGTGTTGCTGCAGCTGCTGCTGCGTATTAGACAGTTCTTAATGTAGTTGGTCTTGCTGCCACCGATGCTGCTGATGGTCGTATTCGTGGAGGCGCTCACGGTCTGCACGCTAATCTTGTTGCTGGCGCTGCGTCGCGTTATCGTTATCCTATTGGGGCTGTTCAGGCGAATGCCAGAGCTCGACGCTGCTATCGTGTTGTTCAAGATTGTTGGCGCAGTGGTGCCGCTGCTGCGGTTGCTGCTACCATTGATGCTTCGTTTGTTGCTGCTGCTGTTGCTGCTGCTGTTGCTGCTGCTGTTGCTGTTGCTGTTGCTATTGCTGCTTTGTTTGTTCTTAAGAGCTGCAAGTATAAGATAGACATTTAGTCAACAAGCAGATTGTGTATACAAAACTCACTTACAGGCCGTCTGTATGGTGCCCAAGACATCTGCTAACATGTCCGGATCCGGATAGCCGATAGTCAACGCATTCTCTAATGCCGACGTTAGTCCCGACGCATTCGCTTGGCTGGCCTGGCCTGATGACGAAGTGGTTGCTGTTGCTGCAGTTGCTGTTGTTGCTGTCGTTGTGCTGCTGGCGGCTGTCTCCAAAGCGCTCGCATCTCTGAGTTGCAGTGTTACGGAACCCTCGCTGCCCACAGATGCGTTGCACATCAGCACGCGCGATGCGCTCAGATTCGTCAAAGGCAGGTGTATGCTCTTAGGTACCTGCGGGCACACAGAACAGAGAGGGGCAAAGGCTAAAAGCTGCTTAATTATGACTACACCTCGCCCAACATATACATTTGTATATGTATGCATGTGGCTCTGTGTTCGTGTGTGTGTATTTGTGTCCCGTGCGACTGAAGAAGAGCAGTCGTTAGAGCGAGACAGCAATACACAAGACAATGTGTCAGGTCGCGGGCTACGCTCTAAGTGGCTGCCAAAAAGCAATACGCGAACGTCTTCTGCTGCTGTCAGACGGGATTATTTTAGATTATTGATAATTCTCGCCAACTGTCGCCCACTGAGAGATGCGAACCATAATTAATTGCATTTAAATGCATCTCACTTGGCATCTCACAGCAATATCTTTGCCTGGCCCATAATACCAACTTTAAAGTGCATTTCGACAGATGAACAGGTCAATTTATATTGGAATTTTGAAAGACTTTTTCTAGCTTCACTGAGACATTTACCAAAGAGAATAAGAAAAGTATATTCGAATGCAGGCGTTGGCCAATTAAAATTTTATAAACCGCAACGAATGCCCAATTAATGTGCGCCGCAATTGTCTGTAACCGCAAAAACAAGAGCAGATAAACAAAACAATCGGACATAAATATCCAGAAAGTGTCGGCGACGCTAGCCGCAGCGAGAGCTAAAAAGAAGACATTCTCATAAATTAGTTTGCTTCGAGCACATAAAATTTCGCATTGCATAAATAAACTGAACTTTTATTGTTCAGTTTGCGTTGAAAATAAACAGCGCAACACGAGCTGAAAATGAAAAGTTGCCTCGCTCTGGTCACTGCTAACGGAACAGCAGCCACAAGTGGCCAAAATCCCAAAAATGCCCCAAAGCCCAAATGCCCAAATGCCCAAATGCTCAAGTGGCCCAAATGTCTTTGCTGCCTCCGCTGTCTGTGAGTTATGTGTTATGCTAGTGCCTAGTTTATTTTAAATTGTTTCAGTGTTCCATAGAAAGCGGCCAGGTGAGTGCGATTTTAATTGGTTTCCGATTCAAGCACTAATTTTTCGCAAATATTGTGAGTCAATAAATGGGACCAACATAGCTAATTGCGTTGAACTTATATACCGAAAAGAATGGTAAATTATTTTTATTAAATTTTATAATGTTTATAAATAATATATCAGATATACATATGTGAGAAGTCTATGCCAAGGTCTACTATTATTGTTTTGCTTTTCTTTTCTTTTGATTAGTTAAGTGAATTTATTCTTTTTAGTATTAGGCTGATACGTGTTTATTGATTTTTCTTCAGAATTCGCCAGCTCTTTTATTATCGACCCCTCATTCAATGCAACACTTAAACTGTCTTAATTGTACTCAAAATAAATCCATTTATTTCAGATTTGTTTCGCTAGAATTCCTACGCGACTCGTGCTAGTTGAATAGCCAAATGCCTTCTACTTTTTATTTATTTTTATCTTTTTATCATGTATTTTTTTTAGGATCAGTATTTTAAAAAACTTCTGTTTAATATATTACAATATATTTTTTTTTTTAATTATAAAACGTAATTGAATGGCAAGTTTTTTATGTTATTTTTTTATCATAAATTTGAATATTTTTAAATGTAATTATATGTTCAATTTTTTATCTATTCTTTATTGATTTGTAATTATTTTTTATAACATATTACATATATTTTTTATAATTTATTGATTGTTATCATCTTACTATTATTATTTTATTAATATTCATTTTGTTACACTAAAAAGAAACAAGTAAGAAGACTCTAGTCGAGACTGCTCGACTAGGAGATACCCTGAACCCTCCAAGCTGATATTCTTATCATTTTGCACTTCTTTTATGCACGCACACATACATTTACATGCATCTACCCTTACGCGCCCGCGCTCTGCTAACTGCGCAGTAAGCAGCGACTGCGCTTGGGCTGCGCTGCAGTGTGGACAATGTATGAGAATTTACTTGGTGAATAACTTCTTTTGTAGACATACGATCTTAATGAAACTTTCAGGGAGTAATTATATGGTCAAAATGTGTGTACATTCTAAAGCACAAGTCTCTAGTACTTGAAATTTTTGCAAATTGGGGGCGAAGGGGGCGTGGTATCCAAAATCTGTTGATTACAAAATGTTTGTATTCATCATATATATATACACAGTATATCTGAAGTCTCTATGTCTAATAGTATTCCAATGAGGCTCAAAAAACAAAATCAATTTTTCGATTATTCTCGATAAAAAAGTTATCGGATGAGTTATCGAAAAAATAAAGCAAACTCGTACTGCGTATGGTATACACGAGTATTTCAGCTCTCTAGCTCTTATATCTTCTGAGATCTCGGCGTTCATACGGACAGACGGACGGACGGACGGACGGACGGACAGACGGACAGGGCTATATCGACTCAGCTCATCGTGCTGATCAAGAATATATATATACTTTGTGGGGTCTGCGATGATTCCTTCTGCCTGTTACATACTTTTACACAAAAACATTATACCCTGATTTCCCATTTTCAATGGGTTCAGGGTATAAAAATTTTAATTTTAAACTAATTATTATATATTATTATATTTATATACAGATTATTATGCATAAGGCGCACAGGGTATATGTAGTCGAGGACTTTAGCTAACCGAATTTATGAATATTTTATTATCGTTTGGCAGTTTCAAAAGTTTATGAGATTGTATAAACTGGTAAAAAATAACAAAACAAAAAATCTCGACCAGCATGTCTCTACCTTTACCCCCCTCTCTCACTCTTTCTCTCTCTCTCTATCTTTCTCTCACAGCGGTGGCAGACGGGCGATACGACAAACACCATCAGCCGCCAAACATGACAGTACATCCTGTTACGACACGACGTGGCAGCATCTCCACCTGCGCTGTGCCATGCCGCATGCGTGTGATGCGTCTCTGTATATTTTTACAGCGTGATTCATATGTCAATCAGCTGTCAATGTCATTCCAAGCAGCAAAGAAAGCAAAGACCTTCGGCAAGTCGAAACTGGCGTCCAAAACGTGGAGGCGACAGGAATCACAAAGCCGAGCGCGAGCGCAAGGTGTGAACGCCGCTTGGCTGCCCCCATATCGAGGTCTGATATTTTCGCATTTGTCCTACAGGCGCCTTTCCTTCCAGTTCGTGCGAGTACACGAGATTCAGATACCGGCTGAGGAGGTATTCATAAAATGTCAACATCGAATTGAATACTTTGGGCGGCAATTTGTCATCGGGTCTTGCTTATTAGTAAAATGAGCTGAAACACATGTTTGGGCCCCCTCAGCCCCAGCCCCGACCCCAGCACCAGCCTCGGCCCATTTCCGACCGTCCGCAGCGCTACTAGAATGGCTTCGTCGTCAGCGGCGTCAGCGTCAATAAGCATAAGCGATTCATCAACCAAGTCCAAGTCGGAAGACTGCTGAACTCTTTATGTTTATTTGAATTGGCAAATGTTTATGAATTTGCCTTTCAGCTGTTGAATTTATGTGTGCTTTGGAGCCCGCTCAGCCTTTCGAGCGTGTCTGACACGGCGTATACGTTATTTTACGAGTTTAATATTTGATTAGCTTTAATTTTAAATATTTTATTGCCTCTTGATGATTATTTATGCAGTGCGTACGCATGTGAGCATGTGTGTGCATGTATGCGTGTGTGTGTAGTGTGTGTTGTCTTGGCGTATGCTTGATATTACGCATACGCAATGTTGACCAAGTCGATTATATAAATAAATGTTATTTGTGTTGCAATTCGCCAGCCGTAGACATAAATACGCACGACTACACACACACAGTCAGCTATGTGTAACTGTATGTGTATGTGCTTAATTTATTGTGCCTTATGAATGATTGCACACAAACGGGATTATTATTGCTGTTGTTGTTGTTGCTTCTTGTTGTTGTTGGCGTTGCTTTGCGCGTACTTACCGTATTTATGGCAGCCATCGTCGCACTTGACGCAGTTGATGTGCTTGTTCTTTTTCTAGCTGTTGTTGTTGTAGTTGTTGGTGGTGGTGCTTGTTCTTGTTCTTATTGTTCTTGTTGTTGTTGTTGTGGTGGTGGTGGTGATGATGGGGATACAAAATCAAAAATCTGCAAAAAGGTTTGTATGATAGAACATATTCGATTTCGACTTTGTATCTTTTGGTTCTCATCGATCGCTGCATTGAATGTCAGCGACATTGAATTGAATTGAACAGAAAAGGAAAATCCAATCTCAAATCAAGAATCAAATCAACTCAATACTTGATGCATAAAAATGTGCGCATAAATCTAAACAGAATAAAAGCAAAACATGATCACTGTACACAATTTGTTAAAGAGAAATGAACAAAAACAAAGAAAGAAGAAACACATGCACATGGCCAAACACACGAGAAGACAAAGGCGGACGCAATCAAAATGTATGAGAAATCGATAAATTCTTATAGAAAGGATACCAAATGAGCTTGGGTATATGTGGTAGGGGTAGAGATTGGGGAGCGGGGTGCTGAGCTGATTGAATGATTGACTGACTGACTGACTGACTTGGACTGGCTGATAGACGGGCTGGCTGAATGACTGATTGACTGATTGACTGATGGACTGATTGGCTGATTGGCTGATTAGCTGATTGACTGAGCAGTTTGTAGCGTGTATGACTGAGCACATGAGCTTAGTGTTTTTTTTATTAGTTAAACTATTTAGCATTTCAATCCTTAAAGCGTGACATTCACATTTCGACTTCTTGTTTTTTTTTTATGAGAAAACGAAAGTTTTTTTAATTATGTATTTAATTTGTGTTCGCATCGGTATTCGCTTTTGGCTTTTCAATTTTCATCTGTAATTTCTCAGTTGTCTCTGTCTCTCATCATTTATTTTTGCACACAATTGTCTTTGTCTGTGTATATTTTTACCTTAGTTATTTTGTGGCAAGCTCTTCAGCTTTATTTTTATATTAATTCAAGTATTTTTCATCCGTCTCGCCCATACCCTCCCCGCTCGCCCCTCACCCACCACATCTATTGGTATGTCGCAATGAAAATAGATAAATAAAACTGAGAGAATATTTGCCAACATTTGAAACGCGCTTCGCAAAAGCCAAAGGAATATACACTATAATCAAAATGCTGTACGTATCTAAGCATGTGTGACGAAAGCTGTTTCTAATTACATTTTAATCTGCAGACATCAAAGGTCTTATGCTTTATCTAAGAGTCAATATACGTTAAAATTTATTTAAATATTTTATTGTTTATCCGAATCTGATATCATAATATGTATTCTTATGATTCCGTAACTTACATTTAGAAGTAAAGTCAAGAAAAATATATATACATACATATATATATATATATATATATATTTTTCTGTCTGAGAAAAGTTTGTCATAACTGCAAGTACCACCCCTCCCGCCAAACATCTGTTGAAAATTACCAAGAAATTTTGTTTAATTCTCCGAAGTGAAAGTAGTTGAACTTAGAGTGGGAGGGCAAGCGCTTTTTGGTAGCATAACTTAAAGTGTAATCATTTGTAAGCGGTCTTTATAACGGGAATGATTATCTGTTGATGCCATATTTCAGATCTCTGTAGAGGTTAACTTTCTTGTATTGTAAACTATTCTAATCTATGTACAACTGGCTGTACTGGAATTCAGTTTCAAAACTGATTTTATGACATTTTGATAAATTAAATTTGGAAACTGCTTTTTATTTATTACATTAACGTGTGTAACAATAAAAGAAAAACGTATTCAATTCCCTTGCCTTGATATGACTATCTAATGAATTTAGTTCTTTAACTTAATTTTCTTTTAGGTATGATTGTCTTTTTCAGCTAGATATAAAGCTTCAGAAATGAATACTTCGATTCATTATAAACAATAAATGACATAGATAAATATATTATCGGTTTAAGATTTCCTAAGATCAGCTGCGTTTCCATTATTGTATTAAATTAATCAGTTTTGTGCACATAAAATTGATTTGAAATTCATTTAAATTTTAAATTTATGTATCTGAAATTCTGTTGCAATTTCTATCAAAATTTTATTAATAAAATAATTTTTAAATAAAAATTATACATAAAATATATGTAATAGTCGGCCCCAATTGTAGAGAACTTAAAGTCAATAGCGATTCTGCAATTATGGCAGAAACAGTTAAATATATCTTACATATATGTATATGCTAAAACGATTTTATTTTATTACATATATGTATATGTATATATACAGATATACATATATACAAATATACATATACATATTTATGTTTTAACAGAATAATTGTAAATTAATTTTGCTAAGGCTCAACACCTCTCTTCTTCCGTTCCGTGGAACTTTGAAACCTAAACAAAAGTCGATAATGCCGTGATTCCACAGACAGACAGGCAGCCAGATACCCTCATCGGAAAACAGAAAATCCATAGACACAGACAAGTGGCACGCTGAACAGCGCATTCATAATGCAACCATATATATACATACATATATATGTATATACACATACATATACACATGCAAATGTGCAGCGTGTGAAATACTTTGGTTTCGCGAATTGCATGCAAATTTGCAGCGTCTATGATAGAAGCGGCAAATGTGACGGCCATGCCAAAGTATCTGAAGATCTGCTCGTACTCGAGCAGTCGCTGCTTTCTTAATTAAAAGTATGTACAAGCTTGCATGTCTACATACTATATATATGCATGCGCATATGTGTATGCGTATTTATATACAAGTATGCATACAAAGATGTGTGTGCACAGTGGGTCACACTGGGTCGGCATCGTTGCCAGGATGGTAGTAAGGCATAAACACGCGGAATGTTGTCGAGCGCGACGACAATTTGTTTCAGAATATGCTTGGCAAGGCGCCCACTAAAACACGCCAATAAAGTGAGCCAAGGGGCGATATCGAAACAGCAGCAGCAGCAGCAGCAGCAGCAACAGCAACAGTAGCAGGAGTCGAAAATTATACGTATCAACAGCAGATGCAGCAGAAAGAAGGGCCATCGACTCGACTGGAAGATACCCTAGTATCTATGTTGAGATAGCATTGAAATATTGCATCTTTTTATATACCCAGACTGAACTATAGCTGGACTTGCTCTATACGTAATATATGTAAGAATTTCCCAGTTACTTAAAGGCTGCCAGATATGATAGTTTATGGTATATAAGAGGTAGTCTATAAGATAGTGATATATTAGATGTATTTCTAACTATATATGACATTCGCTTCATAGCAATATGTGATAGTCTCAAGGAATACCAAAAAGTTAAGGATCCCTAAATCAAAGCATTCATATGAAGGAAACACGTACATGGGCATGCGGACATGTCGTTTATGAGGTCTGACACGCATCCGTATTTAATAATTCTAGCGGAACATCTTGCCTCAGGTTATGAAAAGGCGGCAGTACGAGCTAATGAGTAACCATGATAAGCAGCATAATGTAGATATGTACATGTATATGTATATAATATATAACATTGCATATGTATATTCTCATATATTTATCATTGTGGTATGTGGTTTATATATACATACATATTTATGTACACATTTCTCTTTTTTCTATTGTGGCCAGCTTCAGGTCATAAAAACAAATTTATGTCCGTATATATGTACATATATGTATATACATGTTTATACATACATATATGTATGTATGTTATTTTGCTTTGTCTGTTATGTTTGTATTTTTGAGAATTATTTCACGTGAACAATTTAGCAAGCCACAACTACAACAACAACAACTACAACAACAAGAGCAATAACAATGGCAACAACAATTGCCGTGTTCATTAGCAAACGCAATACGCATACGCACCATAGGCCGCGACAACAGCTGGTAGCCAAACTATGGACAAAATTAGATGCCACAAACACAAAGTAATCACACACATACACACACACACACACACACATACATTTTCAATGTTAGACCACATACTAAAAATATATTCTGTAAATGCCAAAAAAAAAAAAACCTATATAGATGTATATATGGATGTATATGTGGAAATCGGCGGGCGGGCAGGCGATTAGCAGCAGGCGGCTGGCAGTCGGCGAGCGTCTCTCATATCAAAATCCAATTAAAATCTTTCGCATGCATTGAACATAAACAAACAAGCGCCAGTCGAGCCTGATTGACTCTCATCTCGTTCGCTTATTTATATATGTATATGTAAGTATACATGTACATACATATATAGATAGGTCAGACATAGACTGATTGTATTTATTTGCCAAATGGACAATTCCCAAACTTTGTGCTCTAAGATGAAGCCAATAAAACAGCTCTGCGCACGCCAGGTGCTAATTGCCGCACGCGTGGGTGGCTGGCTAATAGCTCACAAAGACCACCTCTTATTATATACACATTTATCTGAACATATTCAAAGCTATTCACAAATTAGTATCGAAGGTTTTTGTCTAGCTGCGCTCCAAACTCTCTAACATACTTAATCTCGAGTATCTATGCACACATATGTACATATACATTTATGTATCTCTGTGTGTGTATGTGTGAATGTGCTCTGTCTTTTATAAATAACATTTTTATTGCACATAATGCCTAAGTGGCTCTAGAGAGCTGGATGTGGCTTTGTGCTGCCGGAGAATTGGGTTAATAGCCTGCTCGGAGCACAAATGGGGGCAGCTTTCAAACGTATTTAAGCAGTAATGACAAATAACTGCATTACGCCCTGCAATCAGCACAGCACTTCAAATTGAGCGCTCAAAGGACCACTTTCCCTCCAAGGCAGCTCACCTAAACGCCACTCCATTCGCTTCATGTTTTATTTGTGTGTGCTCCAAATGAAGAGCTTTGTATATTTGCAAAGAGGAACAAATTTCATTTTCTTCCACATTTTAGAAAATCGACTATACACAGTATACATAAAACGGCATTAGATTTTATCAAATGTCTGTCTTAAAGCATTCGGAATTTTACATTTTTATTAAAAATTTTAAAGGCTGAAGTCCATGAGCAAATCATGTTGGAATGCAATTTAGGCAGTATGAAATTTTTTTTTTATTTTCTTCAATACTGGATTAAATATTTCCGTAATTTCCGTACTTCTTTTTCTGACGGCTTGGCAAAAAAATTTAAAAATACGAAAGTCAAGTGAGTTTTTATATTTATTTTTATGGAAAGCATTTAAAAATCCTTAACTAGCAAAGCTATAAATATCTCAGTTGAAAAGTAATAGCTGATTCCTGTACAAAAATTAATTTGTAGCATAAGCTTTATACGATGATTACAAATATTCAATGGAAGTAGAGATGAATTAAAAATAAATAAATGTAAAAATATTAATAATAGCAATAATAAATGTCACTGATGTTAGTTCATACTTTAACTTTTCTGTTGTTTAAAAAAGTAGCTGCGATTATAATTTGCATTTAAGCTACCAGCAGCTGACAGTATTTTAGTAAATCCACAAATATGAAAATGCCATATTTAGAGAGTTTAGTTGCCAATGAAAAGCTTAAATAGTAATACGATATACGTATTATGCTCTATAAAATATTGTATACAAAAATTTATTTATTTTATCTTTAAATCTTTAAAATTTCATTTTATTTCAACACTCTTTATGATTAAGTTTTCAGCTCTAAAAAGGCTATGGAAATTAATGTATTTAAGCTGTAATATAAATGCTATCCTATTCAGTAGGAGTAAACAGGGCACCATTATCAGCAAGAAAAACTAAAATTTAAGAATTCCCTGATTTTCTTATCAAACTGTATTATGGTCAGACTCTTCTTTTTTAACATCTTAAGATCAAACCTGCCACAACGGTGAGAAGTTCATATTTAAAGAACTTTCCGGAAACTAGCTTTCGACAATGGAATGGCTTCACAAGGTTTTCCACTCCCCCTGGGTGTGGCTTTTCCATCATTAATCAGTTGCCAATGTTTCAGTTCGCCACGAAATATTTGTAGAATTTCCACAAATAACGCCAGCACGCTCTGCGGTAGAGTGGGGACTGAGGAATGAGGCATGGCGAAAGAGGAATTTCAGGGCACTGACAACTGCAAGCTATGAGCTGTGGTATCTCTCGGCAGCGCATACATAGTTGCTCAGCTGTGTGTTGTGGTAAGGGAAAGGATAAGTTGCTGGCACAGTAAGTAGAAATGTGAAATTTATTTTGACATTTTGTGCGCCGCGAATGCCTGTTGGCAATAAAACTGAATAAGATTTACAGCAAATAAATAAAATTAGTCACAACAATAGAAAAGTGCACAGATGCTGACTAATGCCGCCAATAAATAATCATGAAAGATGATGAAGGTAAAAATTTGGCGTCTAGAATCGTACTTCTCTTGACAAACGAAGCTGCTTAGGATTGGACACGGATGCTGTTCAAACTGATCGTCATGATCATGATGATGCTTATGCTGACTGAAGAGCAAAACGCCAGGCATAAATAACAAGCCAGACGGCTGCAGCACAGTGGAGCAAATAAATGTTTTAATTAAATAAAGATGCCCACTCGTACATGAGCAGCCAGTGCTCATAATCATCGTGCGCCTGCTATGTGCCTGTACATGTAATAATAAAAAGGCATCTAGAGGGACAGACAAGACAGAAGAGACGCACAGAACTGTAACGCCGGCCAGCCAAGCAAAAATCTTGGCCAACGCGATAGACACGCCTTGTAAGTCACAGACGACAACGACAACGACAACGACAACGACAACGGCGGCGACTACGACAATGGTTGCACTCTTGCCAAATGCATAGGCCAAACAGAAGCAAAAGCAAAAACAAAAACGAAATGATAAAAACAACAACAGCAACAAAAGATGCAACCAAAATCGCCCAAAAATAAGAGAAAGAAATCGAGCAGAAGTGTGCATTATTCATTGTAAGAAATGTCGAAATAAAACGCCAAGTTTGCAATACAAAACATTACATGTGCTCATCATTAGAAGGCACATATAGAAGGCGCATACGGATACAGATATAGAATCTGATATGTATACGTAAATATGCACATATATACATATGTAGTACATGCAAGCTATCGGAGACTAGGGTTGCTTTTGGCACAATCATCCACGTTTCATCTATTGTTAGGCGTTGTTGTACTCTCATTGCTGTGGCATAAGTTCCACTTCAAAAAACATAAAATACGCGCGCGGCTATTTTTAGCAATCCGTTCATTTGATTTACGATTTCATTAGATCAGCTAATGGACATGCTCCGCGCCTCGCCACCGGCACCACAAGCATCACCAGCAGCCCCACCAGCAGCAACAGCAGCAGCGGACAAGAGAAACGGCAACCTGCGCTGATCAGCGTGTTCATCCCTCTCTCTATCTCTCTCTCTCTTGGTCTCTCTTCCTCATTAGCACACTGCAGGCGACCACCTGTCGTTGTCTATTTGAGCTGCCGGCCGCCAGACGCCTACCAATTATGTATTATTGCGGCAGGGCACATGGCAAACTTTGCAATTCGGTCAGTCCTTAGTCGTCGAGGAATGGATTTGGTCTAAGAATGCGGCAAGCACATAAGCCGAAATCCATTTAAATTTTAATTAGCCTAAAATGACATTTTGTAATCAGACAATTTCAATTTAATGCTGTTTCGAAGACATTTGTTTATAGCTAAACATCAAATGGCTTCCAAATTAGAAATTAACTAAGCTTTGTTACTGCCGTACAATCGTTAACTCTGTTACGATAGCTGGTAATCGATCGTTATGCCATCTCTTCCTTTAGCTTAATTTCAAGTTCAATTCGTTCATTTCATTAGTTCCGATAGCACGTAAATCAATGCTCTATACTCTACACCCATCTCTAGCCCTTTTTGATTTAACTGCATGTCTGATTAATTATTAAAGCATCGTTGCTGTAAACAACAAAATTTGTCACTGGGGCAAACAAATATTTTCTTTATTATAATTTAAGTGTTAAGTGTTATGAATGTGTTCTCAGCTGGCGTTTTCGAAATTATGTTCCCGCCACACGTGCCGCATTTGTTCAAAATAAATTTGAGCGGCAGAAAAGAGAAATTAATAGTTCATCAAGCAGCTAACGCTGACAGACAAACGACGCGACGGGCATTGCCATCTTCCCGTGGAAGAAATGCCAGACACAGAGACAACAAACCAACTAATGGACACGACTCGACATTTTTCCATTGGTCTACCCCCTATTTGTGTTTATTGGCGCATGTTCACTGAATTTCGGCTTCCATGTCCGTTTTATTTTTATATTTCTGTATTTTCCTTATTTTCGCTTTTTGTTTTCATTTTTCATTTTTTTTTTTTTTAGGCGAGTCATGAATAATTGCATTTCTAACATTACTTGACTTTCACTTTATCAGCAATAGATTAGAACAGTTCACCCTATAACTCACGGAGAAAGCACCCATCATAAAATACTTTATTTTTGTCTGTTTGCTTTGCTTCCTTTCTTTTTATTTTATTTTTTTGGCAACATTTTGAATGAGATAAAAGTATTACCGCATACGTAATTTGACAGAAATACGAAATATATATAAATATATATATGTATGCATATTACCACGTAAAATACAGCATATATTTAAAAGAAATTCCATTTTTTCCGTGACGTCAACTGTCTATTATATTGGTTTAGTCACAAATCTGACATATTCATGGCTTTGAGCTTGCAAACATTAATTTAAGACTTGGCAGTGAAAACCTGAAAAGTCAGAATATATTTATTTATTTACGTGTGCTCAGCTCTCAAATAAGTTCTCCGACTAAGCACTACTCTATTCGTAAAAAACAAAGCACTTTAGATTTCTTTCTTTCTCGGCTTTAATATCGGCATGATAACATTTGATTTTTTTCTACAATATTTATAAATGTATTAATAAATTATTCTAAGCCTTGAGTGTCAAATATTGTTGCTATAATAGGAAGTTATTGTGTGGAAAAACTTTGAAGGGAGTATGAGTAAGGCAGACAGAGCGAAAGAGAGAGAGAGAGAGAGAGAGAGAGGGAGAGAAACAGAAAGAAAAAGTCAATTGAGTTTACGTATTTATACCATAATTGAATACCAATGTTTTTGTATCTTTCATTCAATAAGTTGGAAATAAGTTAACTCATCCATACGTAGGTTTCTAAATATAAATTGAAGTGTCACGATCAGGCACTAAAACTCGACACTTGCTGTGTTAGCGCATTCACATGCTCAGCCACGTTCTGCGTGGTATTTGAGATTGACATAAGTCGCTCAATGTGTGGGGGTGAACGGGGACATGTTAGTGAATGTCTCTGCGTCTGTGTGTGTGTGTGTGTGCGTATGTGTGTGTTGGTCATTGTCAGCACATCATAGAAATATTTGTTAATACCAGACAAGAATATATATATATATGTATATATATATGTATATATACATACATACATATCTTCTATACATATCAGTTTAGAGGAATGCTAAAAGAACGAGACATCGTAGCATAGTATTAAGCGCAGTAGGCCGAGTCATAATTTGTTATTTTAATATATGTAGTTAGTCGCAGCATATCATTTGGTTAGTAGAAAAAGTAACAAAAAAACGTGTCTCTCAAAATATAATCGAATAGGAAGAAACTGAAAAAATAAGTGTGTGGGGCTTGCATTCAGAGTGCCAGGCTCACCTTTCAATCGGGCACTGCATTTGCCTGGGTCGTGTCCCACAGTGCGTATGATGAATTTCCTAAATGTTGATTGTCGCTGGCAACGGCAGCGACTGCGACGGCAACAGCGACGACGACGACGACGACGACGACGACGACGACGACGGCGACGGCGACGGCAATGGCAACTTTGACGACATCAGCAGTGTGAATGACAACCACATCTATTGCTTTTATTTGCCCTATATATATGTGTGTGTATGGATGTTCATGTGTGTATGTGTATCTGTGTATGCGTGTATGTGTGTTGGCTGTATGCACAACAATCTATATGAGTCTTTCTATATCCGGCATTCACTTTGGCATTGAGTTGATTTTCCACGGCTCGTGCTGCTGCTGCTGCTGCTGCTACTTGATTATGATGATGATTTTGTTGGTTATTGTTGTTGTAGATGTTGCTCTCGCTGTTGTTGGCTTTGATGTTAATATAATTCTTGTTAATACTCTTCACTGATGCTTAGTTTTGTATTTTTTTTATTTGCTTTATTTATTTATTAATTTTTCTTTTTTGCTTTGCTTTTGTTGTTGATTTCGTTTTGCATTTTTTAATTTAATTTTATTTTATACTTTTTTGTTGTTTTTTTTTTTTTTTATTTCACACGCGCGCGAAAAGGTGGGCCAGAGACAAGGCGTCAGCCATTTTGTCGTCTCTCACTCGTTTAGCAAGATAGAAGCTACGCCTTGTTTTATTATTGTACTCGCATTAGATGTGTTTTATTTATTTATTTCATTATATTACAAACGCTTTTTACTGAATAATCATTGTTGAAAATGTAATGAATTTATTTGTTTACTTGTTTATCATATATACTTTATATACTTTGTGATCATTTCTTTGTAAAGAGGACGGCTTGACACGCATTTTGAATTACATATTTAACAGCTACCTGCGGAAACAAATTGAAGAAATTGAAATTTATTAGGGGGCACAAACAGATGCTTTGTAGTTGCATTCGTCAAAGACATTTAATTGGATCGAGTGTTGGGGGTTCCATCGCTCTCAGAGCAGTTGGCACTTTTATTGTCTTGTCCTCGCTTTAGTCTCGGCTTCGCGTTTATATAATTGCTCTGCTTCATTAAGCAGCTTTCAAGTCCAGTGCATTTTGTTATTATTATAATACAAAATACATTTTGCGCTTGGCTAACAACTGCGGGTCAGCTGCAACAACAAGCTGACCAAGAAGTTGAAGCGAAAATGCTTGCTTCAAGCGTTATTTTGTTTTTGAGTGGCAAAAGCTTTTCCACACAAAAAGAAAGAACAACGGAAAACTGGGGAAATTGCTTAAGTTTTCAATGCGTTTTACTCAATTTGACTTCAGGTCGTTGTTAAAATTGGCGCATTAAGCGCTAAAGTTGTGGTCTCTGAACCCAAAAGCCTCCTAAAAATGCTCGGCTTCCCTTGCAGCCACCCTCTCCCACTCAGCCCCGTCTCTTTCTCTCTCTCTCTCCCTCTCTTTCTCTGTCGCTCCTTCCCACCATTCCACCAAGCGCAGATGTTCTTGTTATCGTTGTTCTTATATTAAATATTACGCTTGCTCGTTGTAGAAGTCAAAATAAATCGATAAATGGTTGCTACATAAAACAGAGCACAGATACAGAGGCAGACACAGATACAGACGCAGACACAGATACAGATGCAGATACAGATACAGATACAGATACAAATACACAGAAAGCAGCAGAAGTAGCAGCAGCAGCATCTACAAATACACAAACAACATCAACAACAACATCTAGCAATAAACAGCCTACCAACAACAGCAACAACAACAACGAGGACATAAAATGTTTTTCACTGGCTCCTTGAATCGTCCTTTCACCAGCAGCAGTTATCCCATCCCTACCCACTGGCAGCTTCTCTGCCCAAGTGCCGCCTCACACCACGAGCCTGCTCATTCATGTACGTACGCACACACACACACACACACACACACATATATATATATATATACATATATATATATATATATATACCTTTATACATTTACATGCATACGTATATATGTATGTAAGCGGGCCGAGCGGGAATGCCGATTCTCGTTCGTTGGCTCGGTCGTTAAATTTGCGCTGTGTCGGAGTGCCTCTGTGTGTGCTTGTGTGTGTGTGTGTGTATTCGTTCGGTTGTTCGCACGCCTGACTGTCTGCCATTTCGTTTTAACGCACTTCGTGTATGCATGTATGGGTGAGTGAGTTCGTGTTTATGTATGTATGTGTGTGAGTGTATCGGTTGGTGATGCTGCTACGTACTCCATATTACCACATTTGGCATGGTCTGCTTTCCGCGTAAACAGGTACACACATATAAGCACATGTATAGATATATATGTATGTATGTATACATAGTATGCGTGTTATGTATATATGTATATGTACATGCATGTATCTGAGCGTGTGTGTGTGATGCTCCTACATTTGTTGGGAAAAATCAATTAAAATTTAACGCACGTTCCGTACGCACTTTATGCGAGCCTCTGCCCGCTGCTGCCTTTTGCCATATTAAACGCAATTCGTTCCTTTCAATGCTTCAATTCGTTTGCTCAGCGAGGAACGAATCAAACTTGTCTCATTTGAATTTTAATTAAAAACTTTACAGGTTCAATAACTTGCCAATGCTCTAGAGAAAAAAACAAAAATGAAAATCAACCAGAAGAAAAGAAAGCCCAAAGTGAAAATTAGCCCTCTCATCTGATTTCCATGTAACAGATGTTCGCTAAATACGAATCTGTTATTGTTGTTTGTTTGTTTGTTTGCTCGCTTGGCTGTGGGCGTGTGTGTAGGAGACGCAAAAAGAAGGCGTGGCGTAATTTAATTCGTTTTGTCAGTAATTTAGATACTGATTGGGCGAGGCGTATGCCATGTGCTCAAGCAGCGCCTTGTTCACCAACATTTTAATTGGCTCTTAAGCCCACGAACGAAATGTGAATAGGATTAAAGTGGAATAAGAATACGGTAAAATGCGAATTTAATAGCGCCACTTTTGTCGAGTTTTTAAAAGCAATAAAAATAACAGAAAAATGCGAACGATGGTGGTCATACTATGACATTACGATGCCGATAAATTGCATATATCTGTATATTGCATTGCACTTATATATTGTATTGAGAATACATAACAAGAAATAAAAAAAATTCGAGATTCGTAGAGGATATATTAGAAGATCAAAATCGTGTATTTTGTATATGAACATGAATAATATTCATTGAAATCACAAACAAGAATTTTAATGCATAATTGGACTTGAATACTTTAAAGAAATCCCATATGGATCTTTATTATCTGATATTAGGATATAAATAAATCTGTCAAAGCAAAATTTCACCGAGATAAAGCCCTAGATTACTTCAGATTGACTTTAAAGGAAATATCTATTTTTATTCGAAAGATTAAATAAATTTGTTTATATATTACTCATGTTACAATATATTATTTATATTTTTTTTTTTTTGCATTATTAATATATTTTATACATGTTATTTTATGGTATATTAGTCCCTCGTAGATATTTGAAAGCTGTCATTTCTTATCGATGTCCCTCGATATGAAATGATTAGTAAATTTAGCTTTCGTTCAGATGAGTTTCGAATACCAGCATTATACAATCACATTGTTATCTAACATAGTAGTAACATAGTATTATTTATAAAGAAAATCCCAGTCAATCAAACCCATTCATCCCTCTTAGGCATCACAAAAGAGTATTCGAAAAACTCAACTCATAAACAAATTGCTTTCTATCCTCAACGATGCGAATATCAAAAATCATTATCATTCATATTTACGCAGCAGAAGCAGTAAGCAGTTTTAACTACTCGTCATACGAGTTGAGTTGACCCAGTTCGAGGAACGTTCAATCAACAGTTCATTAAAGCATGCAGTTGCCTTAAACCGCAATAATCAAATTGCGTAACTGTACTTCCCAGCGCGTCCACAGCAACCTGTTAGGTGGAAATTGCAGGGTTGCATTTGGCCAGCTGCGGCAATATTGGCTGGTTGCCATGGACATGGACATTGTCTGGGCCAGTGCATAAATATCGAGATCCTGCGCACAAAAGGTAAATATAATTTGATTACGTGTGTGGGCAGCTGCTATAATTGCAATTGGGTCTATTTGATGGACAACGCTGCGCATGCTGCACCACAACGTCACAAACGCACTGCGAGGCGACGTTTAAATGAAAACTGTGTGGCGTTTGACTTTTGCTTGGCTTGTCACTGTTCAAGCACCGGAAAATGGGTGAAGGTCAGCGGCGTTAACAGTGTGGCCCTGTCCCCCAAATGCACTGGCAACAGCCTCCTGCTCATCCTCGGTCTCCTTCTCGCCAGTCAGCCAGTCGCTCAGTAATGCTAGAAGGCCATTAACTAAATACAGTCGCATCAGGTCGGGCTCGGGCTCTGGCTCTGGCTCTGGCTCTGGCCACAATATCAACTGCAATCGCAAGCTCTATATACAGATGTATAAATATGCAGCATACAAACAGGCGCACATTCGTCCATATGTACTTATACATATATATATATATGTGTATGTATGTGTGCGTATGTGTGTGTGTGTGTGTACACACACATTGTAGCACGCATGTATGTAATACAACAAAACAACCCCCACCCCTAAAACTGGTCATATTTACTCAAACTCAAATGTTTTCATAATTTTACAAACACATACATATATATGTACATACATAAATCTTCAACTGGCGCCACTTCACTCCTTGGCTGCCCCATAAAACCCAAAGACCCAGAGTCTGCTGGCAACATCAATGCCTTGCTTGTTGTTGTTTGCTCTCTATCCATTCCAACCCCTCCAATTACTCACACATTCAACGAGCACTCATTTAAACGAAGCACCCAATGCTCACAGCATAACGGTAAAGTTAACTCTCGCTGAAGCTGTAGTCGTAGCTTTGGCTATAGCTATAGCTATAGCTGTAGTTGTAGCTGTGGCGCTCGGTTTGGAGGCCGCATTCGTTAAATGTTGAAAGTTCGTGTTGCCTTTGTTCGTGCGTTTGAGCTTCGGCAGCGTTTATCCTTTCTGGCTCCATATCTATATCCGAATGCTACTGATGCTGCGGCACAGTGGGGCAGATATGTATAATTTTCGAAAATCATTTTGCTTGGCAAAGTATTTACTATTTGCGTTGACCCAATTTATATAATATTTATATTGTGTTGATGTATAGTACTTGGAAAACATGTATAACAAAAATAAAATAAATAAATAAATCAAAAATTAAGTTTTCAAGTTAAACTTTTTAAAAATATTTAAAATTGAACAAATTAAATTTATAAAAAAAAATCATTTAGAAAAAACCTATTTAGATACTAAAATAAAAATTAAATTAAATTACAAAATGTAAAGCTATTAAAAAATTAAATATGGAGAATATTCAAACAAACATTAAAAAAACAGACATTTCGTTCAAAAAAAAAATAATAATAATAATAATAAAAAATCAAATAATAAATCAAATATAAATAAATATTACATTTATATTAGAAAATCACGTAATTAAAATAAAAAAAGAATATTAAAAAAACAAGCAATGATGACATAAATATTACATATATATTTAAAAATCACGTAAATAAAATAAAAAATATATCCTTTTTGCTATTTCTAAAGTTTGTCCAACTATTTAGTCATTAACTATAAAAAACTACCAAGATTCACTTAGGCTCTTCAATAAACTTGTTTACATATGAACTAGCTTTACCCGTTCTGCGCACAGTATACGACTTTTTGTTTATACACATTCGTACAATTATATTGCCAATTTGTATAAATGTATATATAAATATCTGCATGCATGTCATTTGGTTTATTATCGCTGCTGAAATGTATCTGCTGTAGCAAAGTGCTGGTACTTCTGCCTGCTTCTCACACTGTGCGTGTATGGGTAGGTATGCTCGTGTGTGTGTATGTGGGCTACTATGTTTCTATGCTTCTCCCCATGGAATAAGGCAGAAACTTTTGCTGCCAACTCCCTTCGATGACGCCAAAGACGACAAGTTATGTGCGTTGTTGTTGTTACTTGAGTGTGTGTGTATGTGTTATGTGTGTGTGTGTGTGTGTGTGCCTTGAAAAAGTTTAAGGCAACTTTTTTGTCATTTAATTGTTTCTCATGTTTTTGCGACTCGTGTGCTACTGCTTGCTTGATTTGTTTCTCTGCTTGATGCTGGGCATTTCTATTTGTTTGCGCGTTGTTTTATACGTAACTACATAAACATCTATATAATATCTTTGTATATATTATATTTGACTGGCAGCATATATTAGTTACATATACATTATCATAGTTGATTATATCACTATGAGTAGGTATGGAGAATAATACTGAAATTCGGTAGATGTAAATTTAATACTTTAATTTTGAATGTTTCGTGAGAAAAGTAAAAAGTTTCCTTCCATCATACGCACACTCATACACACACACTCACTCCCTCACTCTCCCACAAATGTTCTCGTATAGAAGAGAATTCAAACGCAGAATTATGTTGAGCCATTATATCGCTTTCGTAGTCAGCTGGGCATCCATGTCTTTGGCATGGAAGCTCGAGCCTCCTGTTGAAATATGTATGTATATGTAAATGTAATCCCAACTTACATACTCGAAGCACCTTTAGCTAAATGCACTCTAACATTTAGAATATATGTTCATTTTTCCCACAGTTCAAAATGTGTGCCTTTTGTTACATTCAGCCATTACACGACATTGCCTGTTTTTCTTTCATTCTTTTCCTTCTTCTTTTTTGTGTACATATAAACTGAACATATGTAGGTATGTTTGTACCTACGTACATACTTTTCATTTTATACAGTTATACACACACATAATCAGCAGAGAATAAAAACTAGCGAATTGTCACCAGATTTTCAAACAATTAATTTCCTGACCCGTAACAATTGATATAAACAACTTGAGATGACAAAATTATAATTAAATTGTGTGTGTTTTTTTTTTTTTTTTTGCCTTGTTTTTCTTTTTGATCTCGTTTTTATTTCAAATTTAATTGAAGTATATCTCACGCACTTTTTTCACTATTTACCTTTTTGGTTATTTTAAAATTATTGAATTATCGTTTGTTATATACACGCGTTTTTTCTTTAGTTAAGTATGTGTAGATACATATATACATTATGTATTTGTATATATATGCAAACATACATATGTTTTAAATGATTGGGAAAACAACAAATGTTGGGCTAAAAAGTTTTGTCAGTTCTTTTTGGTTATTTTGCTTTAATTCTTTTACTTTTCTCTATGTATTTTTGGTAGTGTAGAAAAAATTAAAAACGCGCCGTTGGTATAAAAATGTTTTAGCTTAGCGATTTTGACGTTTTGCATGCGAACCAACAACTATTTTGGCCAAATTCGCGTAGTCAGGCCAGAAGCTCTCTAACGAAGATGTTTCTTGACGCAGCAGCAGCAGAAGCAGCAGAAGATAACGGCTGCTGTACCAGAGAGTGTATATTGCAGAGAGAGAGCGTGAAAGAGAGAGAGAGAATGAAAGAGAGAGAAAGTAGTCAAAACAGAGAGAGAAAGAAAGCACATCAACGATTGTCAAACGAATTAAGCTTTTGTTTTGATGCTAGCGCCTGCGCAATACAATTTAAAATATTCCAACAGCATTGCCAGCTTTAAAAACGTTTTCAACATTCGTTTTAAATAAAGCATTACTTTCGTAAAGCTATTAAATTTTGCCAATAATAAAATATACTTAACTGAATACATTTTACTCTTATACTAATAGTTATTATTATTCATTGATATTGATTGTTCCGCAAATGCTGTTTTGAATTTGGCGCTGCGAACAGCGCTGCCAACATTCCAATTATCGATATTCTCGTTGAGCACAGTGCGAAAGGTGCAATGTATTTATATTTGTTAATACAGCGCTGCCAACATAAGAAATGCACGACTTTGGTTTGGCGGTCTTTTCCAAATGACGGTACGATGTTCATGGATCATTATTATTTTAATTAAATAAGCACATTTTTTTAATATTAGTTGCTCTCGACAATAATTAAAGACGATTATATATAGATTATCATTTTTGAAAAAGTACATACAGAAAAAGATTATCTTCGCTGAAGGTTTACTATATACATACATACATACATATGTATATGTATAAGTATTCGTAGAGCTACGAGTAATGAGTAATTGTGTATAAAGGAAATTTTTGTGCAAAATGTCTACCGGAAAGTTGATAATGAAATACTTATTTACAAAATAAGAAATATAAAATTTAATTTATACTTTTTTATTATTATGTAACTATGCCATTAGAGTTATACAGCTATAAAAGCAAATATTATGTAGATTAACTTGAACATCTTCTATTGGGCTATGTTAGGACTATAGATAATATCAAAATATATTAATATTAAATATTAAAGTAAATGCTATTGCAATTTATATTATCGTAATGGCCTCGTACGATATCCTACAATTATAATTTCAACTGCAGCTCAGTTGTTATTCAAATTTTTGTGTTTCGACTACACCTACATAGCTGTACTTGTCTGAATGTGTGTGTGTGTGCAAGAATTTTTTAAAATCTGGTGCTGTTTTTATGACAGTGTATAGACAGCTAATGACTTCGACAGAACAGAGCTCATAACACGGATCTGTACACAATTCCACATTGAGCAAGAAAAGGCATAACGATCACGTGAACGATGATCGCGTTTTCGGATCCGCAGGCAAAACAAAAACTCACATGCGTGAGCCACGGGTGCGGGTAGGCAGACAACGGCAACGAATGATGATAACGCACAGCCAGCCGAAATCCCAAGTTTCTGAAAACACATAAGACAACGACAATAACAACTCTCACATACACACACACACACATACGCATGTGTGTAATGAAATAGGATTGAAGACTGGGCAGACAGCGTCAGCGTCAGCGTCAGCGGCTTCGATTGCCATACATTGATTTTTGTTTATCAAGCGACGATGACCTGTTATGGAACCGTGCTCGACTATAAATAAAGCCGGTCTCGTGAGACTCGCTATCAGTTCTGTTCGAAACGTGCCCGGCAAGGTACAGGCAAACCACAACTCACAAGCAAACAACTGTTCAGGATGATCTTGCAATTATTCGCACTGGGTGGGCTCTTCGCTTTAGCTGGCTGCTACGGTAAGTCCAAAGTTTGCTAAGCTCCAAAACACGGAAACTGACAGTCGATCCCCCACATCCAGCGCTACCGACACGTGATGCTGAGCGGCACATGCATCCGGTGTATGGCGGAGCAGCAGCCCCTCAGCAGGCAACGCGCTTCAAGCGCGGGTACATGCCCGAGATGGCGTTCGCATCGCAAAGGGTGGAGCAGTACGCCGACTACTGGCGCAGCATCGCCCACCAGACGCTGGAGCAGCAGCTGGAGAGCAAAATGAGGCCCAACACTCAGCTGGCCAAGAACGTGATGCTGTTCTTGGGCGACGGCATGTCCATACCAACCATCACCGCCGGTAGGGTCTATCTGGGTGGCGAGGAGAAGCAGTTCTCCTTCGAGCAGTTCCCGTATGTGGGCCTCAGTAAGACCTACTGCGCCAACATGCAGGTGGCCGACTCGGCGTGCACGGCAACCGCTTACCTGGGCGGCGTCAAAGCCAACTATGGCACCGTGGGCGTTACGGCTGCTGTCCGCTTGAAGGATTGCCAGGCCCAAGTGCAGCCTGAGAGTCGTGTCGCATCCATCGCTGCCTGGGCACAGCGACAGGGCATGGCCACTGGCCTCATCACAACGACATCCGTGAGTCATGCCTCCCCCGCAGGTGTCTACGCCCATGCCGCCCATCGAGACTGGGAGAACGATGCTGATGTCAAGGCGGATAATGCTGATCCCACAATTTGTACGGACATTGCGTCACAGCTGATCAACGGGGACGTGGGACGAAATCTGAACGTGATCTTGGGCGGCGGCAGGCAAAACTTTCTACCTGAGCACGTGATAGATCCAAGCGGCGTCTTCGGCAAGCGCAAAGATGGCCGCAATCTGATCGAGGAATGGCAGCGGCAACACACCAACAGCGCCCACTACGTGCACACGCGTCGCCAACTACTGGAGCTGAACAACCAGACATCGCGAGTGCTTGGCCTGTTCGCCCCCTACCACATGCCGTATCATCTGGACGCCGATGCCGTGGATCAGCCAACATTGGAGGAGATGGTGCAGGCAGCGCTGGCCATACTGGAGCGACAGAGCGCCGGTCGAGGCTACTTCCTGTTCGTGGAAGGCGGACGCATCGACCACGGCCACCACAACACGTTGGCACTGCGCGCCATCGACGAGACGGCGGAGTTCGACAAGGCGGTGCATTGGGCGCGCACGCACAGCAGCGTGGATGATACTCTGATTGTGGTCACCTCGGACCACTCGCACACCATGTCGCTGGCGGGCTACTCCAGTCGCAAGAACGACATATTCGGCATCAACGATGGCCAGTTGGCTGCGGACGACTTGCCCTATGCCACGCTGAGCTACGCCAATGGCCCCGGCTACAACAGCAACTTCCTGAAGGAAGATGACGGTGCTGTCAAGCGCAAGAACCTGCGCTCGCTCAACATGAAGAACAAGGACTTTATGTTCCCTACCGCCGTGCCACTGGAGTCCGAGACACACGGCGGGGACGACGTCGCCGTCTTCGCCAGTGGCCCGTACTCCCACCTCTTCACTGGGGTGTTCGAGCAGCACTACATACCGCACGCCATGGCCTATGCTTCCTGTCTGAGCGAGTCGCGCAGCATGTGCTCAGACACCAGTATTACTCGACTTTGGAGCTCCTAGATTACTTTAAAAACAATAGCGATTATTGTATTTATGTATGTAACTTATGACCAGCACTTCTATTAAGTAAGGTATTTAATGCAACAGGTTAGGTTTTAAAGAATATAGATTATAGAATTTAAATATAGATTATAGAATTGCAACTACTCAAACTTTTTGTGCAAATTAGTGAGTGGGTCGGAATACATATAGACAAATGGGGAATTATATTATAGATACATGTTCAGTTCTATATAAATATATGAAGTGATCCTAATCAAGTAAAAAATGCCTGTCTTAGACCTGTCATAGAGTTACACATGTGTCTATGACATACCACTAGAATATTCGTCAATGCCAGTATATCAAGAACAATATAAATGCACAATGCCTATAAACCAATCGTAATCTCCTCGAAAGTTGTAAGTAAATCATGCATTCTTCTACGATTCGGGCAGCCGGACTTTGCACTACTTACTTCCTCTAAAAATAGACCACACAAATATGTTTATACATATAGAGTATATACATAGTAAATATAGAAAATACTGATTATTGTATCAACCTAACGAGTATTAATATGTCTAAGTGGTAAGTAGGGTTTTTGTTTTAAATAAATCTATAGTGTTTATTTTAATATGTATTATGTAATTATCTTTGTTTTGTTGTATTCTCTATTTAATAAATATGTGATATTTTATTTATATTTTATATGACATAAAAAAAACACTGCTCAATGAAATTGTTATGGTATATCTGTACTTTGAATGCGTGCTTTGCCTATTAGTTGAGTACTGTTGGTTTTATATGATATACAATGTTCAATGTTCCGTTTGATTTCAGTGTTCAGCATGATTTTTAAAATAATTAAATAAATCCCCGATATTATCTTTGAATTGAAATAATAAATACATTAAAAACGCCATTATTCTTGAAGGTAAACTTGTATTTTTTAACTTTAAAAATCTCATCCACATATAAAAATGATGAAATGAATGAAATAAAAAAAAATTATATAATAACAAGATGAAAAATTTTCCTTAAATCAATATTGCAAAATCTTAATAGTTCTATTAAATACTTTGAATTTGCTTTATATAAAAATATACGTTAAGTATATATAGAACTTATTACCGTTAAACACAGTTGTTTGCATGCTAATTAGGTATTTAATTTCACTAAATAACAAGTGCAATGCAAATGCTTAAAACATCTGAATTAAAGTTCCCAGAATAGAAATCAATACTAAAATTGATACATATATGTAGATCACTGTTTTTGACTTCCTTTACCAGTTATTCTGAGAATAAAAATAAATAAGTTTTTGTCAAACCACTGACCAGACAGTGTCTGGTCAAACCAAGACTTCACCGCATTTCGTGCTTTTAGCAATGAATGAAATGAAAATTTTAAAAAGCCCCTATGTTAATACTCTAGTGTTAAAAAGAATTTCTTGGGTTTAATATTTGAAAAAAAAAAATAAATAAATAAAATATATAAATAGGTGGAAATTAAAAATAAATTATTTTTCAATTTAATCTTAATGCAGGTATCGATGCATTCTGGCAATATCGATATCTCATCATCGATGTCCTAAAACATCGTAACGAAGAATATATCGATTTCACGTTCATCGCTAACAGAAAAGGTGAGCAAGCAAATGTAAAAAAAGCAAGCAACAGCAGGCGTGTGGTGGCGAATTGTTTATTAAAGTGAGTAATAGTTTAGTTGAATACGTGAATAAAAATAACTTACAAACTGTTGACAGTATTCGGCTGTGTGGTCAATAGTATCTGTGCTGCGCAAAGAAACCAGTTTTAAAGTACCCCCACTCGACTCGCAGAATTCAGTGTGTAATAAAAACAAAAACAAATTTTATTGCGTCGTCGCCGTGTATGTATGTATGCTTGTGCATCTCTTTAATATTCAAATTACAAAACATAATATTTTGTGCCCTAACTGTAACAGTTCCCAACTCCGATAGCTAGGGGTTCCAGTGATATGTCCCATTGTTTAGTCCACGTACCCATTCGTATTTCGCTTGCTAGCGTCACTTCTGGGCACCTAGCTTGATTTATTAATAATTCGTATATGCCAATACATATGCGAATATTCAAATCTGAATATGTGTGCCAATGATTTTAATTGTTTTTGCTCTTGCTATAACCGTAGCCGTGGGCTCTTTGCCCTGTTTGGTAACGTCATTCACCTTGACTCCGAGTCGGCGAGTGCAAAAGTCGTTTGAGCGCTAAAACGGTGAAGCATTTGTTTGTATATGTATGTATGTATGTATATTAAAGCTTGCATATACTCATATGCACATGTGAGTTATATATGCAACATATGTATATTTAGTTTTGTTTTGCTGAATTTGCTACTTTGGATCGTTTCGCTTCATTACGCGTTTAATAAACTTCAGCCATATACAAAATGTGCTTAGTCTTTTGGGTAGCCCCTTGTGTGGCATTTTATATTCAATTGGATCGCTTATCAGCTGTTTGCAGACCGTGGTTCCTAACGGCGCTTACCAGATTAGCAGAATATTTCCAATTGGATGTTTGCACATTGCACGTACTTTGACAGCATCTCGGTATGTGTGTGCGTGCGTGCGTTTCTGTGTGTGAAAGTAAATTTGCACTAAGAAGGAACTCTGCTCCATTGCATCCATGACTAATGCAGAATCATTTAATTACAAAGATGAATATGCTTAAGTATGTTTGTGGTCGTTCATTGAAAAAGTTCCTTACAAAATAAAATAAGCACGTTATATATTAATATGATGACTATATAACATTTTAGCTCAAATACATATATTTAAAAATAGGTAATTTTCTAGTCATCTTGAGTTTATTTAGATAACTGTGTTTTCCCCCAACTAAATAATTAAACAATTACATTTAATTAGGTATCGCCAGACCCCCTAGTCGCACGACCTTTAAACTGATTAATCGTCAATTTTTATATGGCCATAGACACACATGTGTGTATAGTACATATGCTTTGTTATATACATACGTATGTATGTACATATTTGTGCTCACCCTAGATCAGCAACACACTCTCAGTACGTCATATTAGTTCGCGCTCTCTCTCTTTCTAGCTCGCAGTTTCTGTGTTCTCTATTTACTTAGGACTTGTTACACTGTACAACAAAGAGTTTGGTACAAGAGTAAAATCATATAATTTTGGAACTATACTGTTGGTGGAAAAAATACAAAACAAAGTATGCCTTGTATACAAAAAATCTATTAGTAAATATGTAAGTTATCTCTCAATAGCGCTAAGAAATTATTAAATAGATGTTTGTGCTAACTTATAACTTTTATAACGTTAATTATACTTCCATTGACTAAAACAATTTGTATATTGTAGAGTGTAGAAAATTTGAATCACACCACTGGATCCCATTTCCAAACCTAAGAGCTGTAGGAGAGATTCAATTTTCTCTACTCTCTATCCCTCATTTTCTCAGCTTTGTTCATATTTGACCTGATAAGTTAACGAGCTCAGTTATTGATAAAAGGCTGATAGCACTTTATAAAGAATACACACATTTTTTGCTCGTTTCATATGTATATTGAAAATCTTTGATAAAGATTCGTTCAAACGCATGGCTATAGTACATTCTTATCAGACTGCATTTTGGAGCAATCAACTAACGCCTGTTACATATATTCTAATCTTTCGTCAATTGTCATTTATTTTGCCCTACTGAATTAATAAATAATTGCTTCTGTGCTCCGGCCACACTAGTTGATTGTCTCAAGCATCGGCAGGTACAACGGCAGCGTCTCCCGCGGATCCGAAGCAGAGCGATCGAAGCACAGTGCGTGCCTGGGTGATGTCATCAGTTGACGTATGCCGAAAGCGACATCTTCGAACCCGATGCGCTCGCTGGGCTCCAGCTGCCAGCAGTTAAGCAGCAGCTGGAACAGGTCACCGTAGACATAGGCGGGTTGCGCCGGACGCACGCCTGATCGTATTGCCTCCATTAATTGCTGACTGCTGGCTATGTTGGCGTAGGGCGTGCCGCCCAGTGCGCAGCACTCCCAAGCCACGCAGGCAAAGGACCAAACGTCCGACATGGTCGTGTAGTGCTGATGTCGCAGCACCTCGGGCGCTAGCCACCGGCCCAGATCCACCTGCTGGCCGTTGCTGTTCACGTAGTGCAGCGGCCCAAAGACAGACAGCTTGAGCTTGGAGTCGGCGCACACGTAAACGCTGTAGCCGCACAGCTGCCGGTGGTGCACCTGGCAGCTGCCCAAATATGACATGGCGCTGGACAGCTCGTACATCCACTGCAGCACAAGTTGCTCCGATAGTGTTGTCAGTCGTGGCGCTGGCGCTGCTTGGCGGCTCTCGATCAGGCGCCGCTTGAGGCTCACTCGCTGCAGCTCAAAGATCAGATAGAACCAGTCTGCGCTGGCCGAAATTCCATAGAAGTCTAGAATTAGTTCGTGGCGGCGCAGTTGCTTCAAGTGCCGCATCTCTCGCAGCAGCTGTGCCTGCGACACGCTGGACAGATCGTCCAGCGACAGCACGTGAAGTGCACAATCCTTGACGGCGTCACCCTCGCTGAGTCGTCCTGTGATAATCTCGCCGTAGCGGCCATCAGCAATGACATCATTAGCATTCAGGCGCAGCGAATTGCGTGGCAATTTCTGCATGCCCTCGATGGTCATCTGAAACTGCTGCTTGAAGCTCTCCAGCGTGGGCGGCAGCTCATCCTCCACCAAATAACCATTGTTCTCCCGCTCGATGATGGGCGTCTGCTGCGTCATTTCGTGGGCGTTGCGCCTGCGTCCGGTCAGTCCGCGCGCATGGCAGGTCTTGTAGCGCAAGTAAAAGTAGGTAATGAGACTGAGAATCAGGCAGGTGCCAAAGATGACGCAGGTAACGGCCAGAGCGACCACCGACGATTGACCCTTTTCAAAGGTGGCATAGCTGAAGTCATCCAGGGAACTGGCATGCTGTGCATGGCTGCTGCGCGTGTATAGCGTCTTGGTGACGTTTCGGAGTGTGCTCACCTGTTAAAGAGGATGTATTTATAATCTATACTCAGCTCTTATCGCCCGTATCTACATACCACGCCCAAGCTAATATGCACATGGGCAGACTTGTCCTGTTCGTTGGACATCTGATCCAGAGGCACGTTGTGATAGCGCCCGTAGCGTTTGCCATCGCCCACGACAAAGTGCCTGGTGCGATTGTCCTCCGGCCGGTCGTAGTCCAGCTCGGCGGCAATGTAGTAAGGAACGCCTGTCTGCTGCGCCAGCTGCCAGCTGCCCAGCAGTTGCGCATCGAATGGCTGGCTCAGTGCATCGTCAACAAACTCCACAATGATCAGTAGCTTCGTCACCGGTCCGTTGTCGTTCTTTATGGGTGCCAGCTCCACGGTGATGCTGTCCTTGGTGCGGCTGAGCACCTTGGGCTGTGCAGGCGCTGGACTGGGTGTGCCGACCTCAGTGCTGGCCATAAGGGAGCCATGGCCACACTCGCTCTCCTCTTGCTGCGGTTGCACGCAAATGGCACGCACGCTGATGTTGTAGAGGGTTGCCGGATGAAGATCGGTCAGTTCGAAGCGCGTCTCCGTGCTCTGTACTATGAATTCGGGTTGCAGGAATGCGGGCAGCGTTGAGTAGGTCTGGACAATCTGGCACTTGATTAGGATGTTGGCCACTTCCTGAGTTTGGGCCGCGAGCGCCTCTGCGGTGCCAGCCAGCAACAGCTTCTTCGCCTCGTATGCATCCCAAGCCAAGCTGATGCTGTTCTCTGTGCTGTTTACCACGCGCAGATGATGCGGCGCTGGCTGCCGCAGTAGCGTTGTGGAATAGTACGAATGTACGCCCACGCCGCCGCAATATTGCGCCTTATTGGCCAGGCATCGGGTGTAGCAGAGCTGATCGTCCTGCTTCTCCTGCGCCTCCAGATGGTTGGCACAGAAGCACTTCTCGGCAGCCAACACCGCGTACCTGTGTCCCTGGCGCTCACAGATCTCAATACACGTTTGGGGCATCTTCGCGTACACCGACTCCTTGAGCAAGTCCGTGCGGGCCGTATAGCAGCCCACATAATAGTAGACGGGCTCCGCAGTCAGCAAATCCTGCGTGTCCAGCGCGGATAAGCAAACATAGTTGGACAGCAAGCAAATGGCCACGAAGTACGCAGATGCAAGCTGCTGCTGCCAGCTAGCGTTTGGGCGGTGTCCACGATGCATGTTGCGGCAGCGCACTCAGCTTGGCGAGTGATGGAACGTCGTGTGGCCAGGTGTACTTCTGGTGCGGACCTTCTGGTTTGCCACTATAATTGAAACTAATTAAACACTTTTTGCAGCCTAATTTAAACAAATTAGGCACTTATTTCTCTTATATTGCTTTCGCCCTAGCGCGTCCAATATTTTTTTCTTGCATTTTAAGCGCTGCTCAGAACGCAACTATCAATGCTGCTTCTGCTGCTCTTTGCCTCGTTTTGCTTTGGACGTTGTTGTTGTTTCTGCTGTTGCTCTCAGCAACCAACCATTCCAGTTGACTAATCGCGCTGCCAGCGCCGACGCTGGCGTCACTGTCACTGTCACTGTCGTCGCAACTGTTGCTGTTACTTTTCGTTCACGTTGTTTACATCACAAAATGCTAAACACCTGCTTAGTCGAAACGAGACAGCTACTGTGCTGATAGCAATCGAACGTGCCGATCAAATCTTCTAGCCGTCTCTGTCTGGCAGCGCACAATGTTCTGAGCGCAGCTTTGACAGCACAAAATACATAGTGAGATGGCGTTGCCAACAGTACATAACTATTTCGAAACCAGAACTCTGACACAAAAAAAAAGAAAACATGCATAATCGTAAATCGAAAGGGACGTGTGACTTTTGCCACTTTTCGTTTATTGTTGTTAATTAAACAAAATAATTTTAACAGCTGCACCTGGCTGATCTGACCCATCTGACCGCGCTGTCAGAGAGAGCACAAGAGAGCAAGCACCGCTGCTCATGAGAGACAGAGAGAGATCGACCAAAACGGCGCTCCCTTACTCTCATTTTAAAGCTCACTAAGTGTGCTCACTGTTTAGCGAGTGGGTGACTTGCGTGCCGTCCTCAGTTCAGTTGGTTGACAGTGGCGGCGACTGTCGCAACGTCGCTTTTGCCTTTTAACTCAATTTGGTAAATATTGCAACAAGTAAAAGGGACATAGTACATACATGTGCGCACACACTGTATATATTCTCTTGAGAATCGCGTATCCAGCATAAGTATGGCTGATTTATTGTTGCTATTACCATTGCTGTTTTAGTCTGTATGGAAACAGCTGCCTGCAGCCATTACGCTGTTTTGATTACGTTTCCAATTAAAGTTTACACTGCCGAGGCGACAAAAAGTTGTCAACGTCATCAGCAACAACAGCGGCGAGTGACTTGGTCAGCAAATCATTTCAATATGAATGCATTTACGAAGCTGCAAATTAGCAATTTATATAAATGGAATTGTGTGTGACGATTACGTGCTGAACCTACGCACCTGAATTAAAAAGGCTGAACAGAAAAAGAAAAGAAAAAAAAAAAAAAAAAAAACCAAATTAATTTTCCGTATGCCAGCCAAACTAGCGCATAGTTGAATTTATTTTTGGCCTCGTCTCATAATTGCAGGCGGCCTGACACATTATGCCATACAGTGCCCATGCCAAAATTCAAATGAACACACAGAGCGTCAGGAAGGCGAACAGTCAGGCAGACAGACAGAGACCAACACACGCAATTGAATAGAACTTGCGCAATTAACCGTTAGTTCAATTCACTTGCCGCTTGTGATCAGATCAGATATAAGTTCCGTTTGGTGTACATATGTACATACATACTACTAACAAACATGCAGGCAAACATAAATCCAGATATATGTACATACATAAATCATCGATTTGCCGTGTACAAAGCAAGTAATATTAAATCTTTCAATAATATTATTGTTTCTTTTTGCAGTATTTGAAATCAACATCGTAAATCCAAGCATAGTTCAATTGTATAGCACACAATCGCGCTCGCAACCACACACACCCACACACGCACACAGCTAACACATGGAGGGGACAACAATGGGCGGCTCGGCGGTGCAGGTGATCAATGCATCCGAGGAGCACACGTTCGTGCTGAACGAGGATGCGCTCAGCGAGGTGCTAATGCGGGAAGAGGTCAAAGATCGCTACGTCTGCGTTGTTTCCGTAGCGGGTGCGTTCCGTAAGGGCAAGAGCTTTCTGCTCGATTTCTTTCTCCGCTACATGTACTCAAAGGTATGGTGGATATGTAATTAGTTTGCTCGCAGCTTAATGTGGTGCTATTTTGCAGTATGTGCGACATGATGTCACGGACTGGCTGGGCGATGAGACGGAACCTCTATCCGGTTTCTCATGGCGCGGCGGCTCGGAGCGAGATACCACCGGCATACTAATGTGGTCTGACATATTCCTGCACGATTATCCCAATGGCGACAAGATCGCCGTCATTCTGCTGGACACACAGGGTGCCTTCGACAGCCAGAGCACCGTGCGCGACTGTGCGACAGTGTTTGCCCTGAGCACGATGCTGTCCTCGGTGCAGATATATAATCTCTCACAAAACATACAGGAGGATGACCTGCAGCATCTGCAGCTGTTCACCGAATATGGCCGACTGGCGCTGGCTGACACTGGTAAGAAGCCATTCCAGCGTCTGCAGTTCTTGGTGCGAGACTGGAGCTTCCCGTATGAGGCGGAGTACGGCGCACTGGGTGGCGACAAGATACTTAAACGTCGCCTCGAGGTGTCCGACAAACAACATCCGGAGCTGCAGTCGTTGCGTCGTCACATCTCTGCGTGCTTCACCGAGGTCGCGTGTTTCTTGATGCCACATCCTGGTCTCAATGTAGCCACAAATCCACAGTTCGACGGCCGTCTGAAGGATATAACGCCCGAATTCAAGAATAGTCTCAGAACACTGGTTCCCATGCTCCTGGCACCCGACAATCTGGTGTACAAGGAGATTAGTGGACAGCGCGTGAGAGCCCGCGATCTCATTCAGTACTTCCAATCGTATATGAGCATCTACAAGGGCAACGAGCTGCCCGAACCGAAGAGCATGCTGGTGGCCACTGCCGAGGCGAACCACTTGACTGCCGTCGCGGCCGCCAAGGAACTGTACAACCAGCTCATGGAGGAAGTGTGTGGGGGCACGCGGCCTTACCTAAGCACTGCACACCTGGAAACTGAGCACTTGCGCATCAAGGACAAGGCACTGTTCCAGTTCGCCACGAAACGCAAGATGGGCGGCGAGGAATTCACGGAGCGCTTTCGCCTACAGCTGGACACGGATCTGGAGGAGGTCTTCGTGAACTACCGGGCGCACAATGAGAGCAAAAACATCTTCAAGGCAGCGCGTACGCCGGCCGTGTACTTTGCCTGCGCCGTCATCATGTACATAGTCAGCGGCATCTTTGGCTTGGTTGGCCTCTACACGTTTGCCAATTTCTGCAATCTAATCATGGGCGTGGCGCTGCTGACGCTGGCGCTCTGGGCATACATCAGGTGGGTATTGGCAACTGAAAGCCCAATAGGTGAGCGAGCTGCCAAACTAACTCTCCATCCATTTGCCATACCCACAGGTATAGCGGCGAGCTGAGCGATTTCGGCGGCAAGCTGGATGAGTTTGCAACGCTTATGTGGGAGAATGTAAGTATGAGTTGATAAGAGATGAAGGCATAAATGATACAATGAATTCTGTTTCTATTTCTGTTTCTGTTTCAGTTCATGCGGCCAATCTATCAAGGCTGCATGGAGAAGGGCATCCAGCACGTGGCCACGCATGCGACTGAGGCTGCCATTGGCGGCAGTAGTAGCGGTGGCCGCTCCACTGCCAGTGCTCTGAATGGCAAGGTGAAGCGGTCATGAGAATACGCCCAACTCGCAGAGCACAAGTCGCAGCCACCTCTCGGGACGCATCAGCCACAAACGACTAACAACAATAATAACAACAACAATGTCGCGTGCAAATCAAACAAGAAAAGCAATCATCACAACAGTGGCGGCAGCCTCTTGAGCAGCCTTTGGGAGAAGATAAGCGGAGCGAAGACTCCACCGCAGACAACGACCCACTGCTCCACCTCATCCAGCTCATCCACAGCCGCCGTAAGCAGTCGCAAAAAGCGTAAATCAAAGCGCAATTAATTAGGTCCTTTGTAGCCGCGTTTATAAATTTTTGAAATGTCGTCGTTTGATTTGTATAAATTTAAGCCCTACAATGGATAGAAAAACAAAAATTTAGTAGTTAATTGCCCTGAAAGGAATATTGTTTTTTATATTACGTAAACTACTTTAATGGCTCAGCGCAGCGCGAAGTAATATATAATTATATATAATAATATACTTAGTAAGTGGCTCGTATTTGTTGAAAATCAAATTTTAAATTGTTTTTTATATGCATATATATTTACCTACATATATTGAAAAGATAATTGAAGACCCAATCTTTAATGCTGTAATATAAAGAAATCGCTAACGAATTTAAACTTGTTTAATTTCCAAAATGTTCTGTGTTTATCCCTCGTCTATAAAGTGAAGTCCTAATTTTAATTCTAGTACTAAATCTAATTCTTGCCCTTGCACTTTTTGCTGTAGAAACAGAGTAAGCAACCGAAATATGTAAAAATCAAATAAAATGCACTTTGTTGTTGGCTCGTTTGTTAAACGTACTCACCATATAAATCCAAACTTGTTCTTTCAATCGAAACTACTAGGTTCAATAATTGCCATCTCTCTGCTGAAATTGACTCTAATTTGGTAATGGTATTATATTTGATGCGCTACTTTAGTTCAGTTAGTAATAGTAACTAATGTATAGCAATTACGTTTCGATTATATTTAAAGATACAATGTCAGCTACATTATAATGAATAGTGAAAAGCGGAAGTAAAATACATCAAGTTGGTTTCTTTTTGTAATCATTATTCGTTCATACTTCTTGGCTCAGTCCTTGGCAGTCTTGCAGCACTCTTTTGGCCTATTGTCCTCGCCAGTGCCCTTACCCTTCTTGCAGCACCCTCCGGTCGAGGTTTGCTCGGTCTTCGAGGGGTTACAGCAGCATTTACCGGGCGTTACGCATTTACAGTCCTCGGAGCACTTGTCCGCGGTGCATTTACATGCTGCGTCGTAGAGTAGTTGGATGTATAAATAAATTTTATTACTTGAATCGGTTTTTTTTACCCTTTTCACATCCTATGCATGGCATTTTCTCACAAATCACTTGCTTCGTTTCTGTGCAAGAAAATACTGAATAGTGACAGTCGCTACAATAATACACATATATGTATGTCAATTTGACATTTATCTCAGCGCATGCGCGTCAGCCATATACCTTTAAGAATTCAACTCAACAGGTAATCAATAAATTGCCACACTAACTGAAATACTTCTATTTGTATTATGTTTGAAGGAAAATGAGGTCGATCTGCTATGATCTGCTACTAAGTTCAAAGTCTTTTTAATGAAGTGATAACTATATTAATAAAACATCTAGTAATAAGGGGAAAAAAATGTTTGGCTCTGAAATAAAACTATATGAAATTGCTTAACTATATCGACAATATAAGAGGTCTTTTTAAAAGTCTATGCAACCATTCTAGAGAACATAAAATATCATAAATACATGATATTTCGGAAAACATATTTCAGTTATTACTAAAAAATTTTCATACTTTAATGCTCTATTGTATGACGGTTATATGGATCAATAAAGAGGAGTATACAAAAAAATATACGTTATTAAAACACAAAAAATATTTAAAAATCAATTGAAGTCCGTTTTTTAGTTATACGTTCAAATTGTTCAATACAGAATAATTAGACTTATATGCTGCATGATTTTATTATAATATTTGCTTATGAATCTGTAATTGTTAATTGTTTAGATTTCAATCGTTTGCTGTGGCTTAAGACTAACATTATATGCGCCCCTTTGAAGGGATGGTTTGTTTTTAAGCTTTGTCCTTTGTGTTTCACGTGGACTACTAACTAGACTTATGTGCGTAATTACAACTTTATTCTCGCAAGAAATACAGAACGTAAGATTTAAATATTTTGTATCGTTCAGCAATTTACAATGAAAATTGTCGCACATCCTTTTGTTAAAATCAAAAAATACAGTTGATTAATTTTATAATATCTGTTCATTTGTGTCTAACGTACAGCTATAGTACACAAGGATAGGGGAAGAGGGGCAGCGACAGTGAACATGATAGGAAACTAAACCAAAACGTAATTAGCAGCGTAAAACGTACCTAAGGGTTCTACTAGAACATATACAGATATTAGCGTCTCGTAAGCCGGGCTTCAACTCTATTCATCATACCGTATAGTCATTTGATTTCATGTCGTTATCAATTATTTATTTTTCTTTCAGTTTCTATGTTGGCCACAATGCTGTTGCTTTTGGCCTTTGTAATGCATAACAAGTTTCTCGTATTGAATATATGTGTATTTATCTCTTAACTATCGTTTTCAAATGGGAGTAATGTGGATTTTAATATTCTGGACAGTTTACGGTCGTGGAAGTCTTAAAATAGTAACGTCATTATCATTACAGCTAAGTGTTTGTATTTATGTATGTTTGCATGTATTTAGGGATGTATATATTTATATATGTATGTGTGTCAATGCATGAATGTATATGATGAGTGGGCGTGGGGGTGAAGTGCAGGGTGCGGAGTTCGGAGTGCGAATTGCGGATGTTTGTCTCCGCGTGAGTTACATTTCTATTAGAATTTTTTATTACCGATTTAATATGTTGCTAGATTAACGTTAATTTAGTATTATTTATTCATTTGCTCAAAAGTCTTTTGCCCGAGCACAGGCCCGCCGAAAGCAAGCAGCACCAACCTTGGGTTGTTCAAATGTTTTCTTGCAGCCTTTGAACTTTGGCCAAAAACTTGTAGTTCTCTAGAGCTTATCCATCACCTGATCCGCGGCTGGCGTACCATCAGTCCAGCGGCTTGCCGAAAAATAAAATGCTGAGCAAATCATTGAACGACAACTAAATTTGGCTGGGACTCGCTGCCTGTGATGTGGTTGCAACAACTGTCGCTGGGGCGGCGACAGCCGTGGGAACAACAGTGTTCACTGTGTTCGCCATTGATTTAATTGCAGGCGATGATTCATCGAGTTTGTCCATCTCCTGAACCGTGTCATTTGACTTGGATTTGACTGGACTTTCTGTGTCCATTTCAATATTGTATTTACCTTGCGTCACATTGTCCTCGATTTCGGGGGGTGTTGAAGCACCCTTTGGCTTTAGCAAGATTCCCGCAGCAGCCGATGTTGATGGCTCTACTGTGAATTCCTCATGCTCCTTGCCTTGCACAGTATTCGACGCATTCGTTTCCCGTTTGATGATCGCGAAAATGCTGTGTATGTAGGACTCCATTGTGAGCAGGGTGCTCAGACGCTTTTTGCGATCCTCGTTCAGACGATCCTGTGCAGTTTTCTTATTAGCTGATTTCTTATTAAGCTTGGGTGTCGGCTCCAATTCATCTTCCAGCTCAGTTTCATCTTCTGATGACGGCACCGATGCCTTTTCTTGGTGCTCCGATGCTGGGCTCCCCATCCGCTCGTCTCCCGCGTCAGCGACCTTCGCTGGCTCTACGACAGCCTCTGCAACATTAATAACAGTATCGGTTGAGCTAACCGTTTCACTGGGCGCATCCGTCGACACCTCAGCCGCACTAGCATTGTCAACTGGTGCGGCTTTCTCTGTGCTTTCCGTCGAATTGTCTGCTTTGTCTGCCTCCGATGGCCCAGTTGAATGAGGATCTTCTTTTTCTTTTGAAGATTCCCGCTTCTGTTTCTTGTTGGGAAATTGATCTGCAAATATAAATGTTTATAAACTTGTGTTTTGATTTGATTTAGTCTAGTTATCCTCTCACCTCTCTCCGCTTCCTTCTTATAGCGCTCGCTCTTATTAAGCAGTGCTCTCAGTGAGCCACGCAGCTCCTTGCGCACGGATGTCGGCACACCAGTGGCTTGGGCAATAATTCGTATCGCAAACAGATCGCCGCACAGCTCGTCGATGTCGTCCTTGGAGTGCATGCCATAGTTAATCGTGTAGATCATGCGTGCAACAGGAAGCTGCGCGGCTACTTTGTGATAGTATAGCTCCAGGAACTCCCGCACAAACGCATCTTTCAGCATGCTCCGCTCGTCCCTTAGCACATTATGCAGATACTCTATCAGCAGAGGATTCCTCACAAGCAAATCTGAATATCTGTAAGCAAAAGCAGAAGTTAGTCATAATTAATTTGAGCATTATCCGTATTTTGCGGTTTACTCACTTGTTTGTCAAGGCATTGTTGTGTATGCCCACCCAAAACTTGGGAAAGTAGTTGAAATGCAACGGTGTGGACTCGATGGCAACCAGGCAGTGAAGTTTGACCAGCGTGTCGTTGAGGGTGCCCGTGTTGACGCACATTCGCATCATGACATCGATGAAGTCGTGATATGGCCTGTAGAAGGCATCTACTTGAGCATCATACTCGATGTCGAGTCCGCGCGGCGTCAACTCCGACAGAGCAATGCACATTTGCACCATTGGCCTCGGCGGACGAGGCGAGTTCTTAGCACCTAAAGGCCAGGGCGTCTGCTTAGCACCGCGACGTGGAAAATATGGTCCTAATGGGCCGATTGCATTGGGTGCATTGGCCACTGATAAATGGCAGTTAATCAAAATGGGCGCCAGAATAGTGGTGGCCTCCAGGCTGGTGTTGCGCACCAGCTCCTTGAGCACCTCGAGCGCCATGCGACTTATTTCCGGCGAATTAAATGTGTTGAGGAGCGTGGCGAGCCGTTTGATTGCATCGGGCAGAGCCTTTGCGAGTGCCGAATGCTGATGCTGTTGGCGCAGAAAGTGTTGCTGCTGCAGCTGCATTTGCTGCAATTGCAGATGCTGTTGCATTTGCTGTTGCAGCTGCTTCTCCTTCTGCTGCGGTGTCTGCGGCGCTTGGGTGCACTGCGATTGCTGCTGCTTCTGCAGCAATTGTTGCTGCTGCAGTTGCAGCTGCTGCTCCAGTTGCTGCTGCTGCTGCTTCTTTTGCGCTGGATTATCTGTGCGCATGCGCAGCGTCGCCAGCAGGAGCACCATTTCTCCAAGTAGATCCAAGAGATCCCCTGCCACATGGCAGGCGGTGGCCTCGTGGTGCATGGAATGTAACGTGTGCAGCGCCTCAAAGCACATCTCGATGCCGCCATTGAATATGACCAGCATGCGATCATCGTCATTGTCCACTGTAAATGTACAGTACAATAAAGCAACTTCCAAAACCTTTGGGCATGCACTACCTACCAAGTATTTTGAGCGCGCTGATCAACGTTGACCAGGACACTCGTGCATCCAGGCTGGTGGTGTACGATACAATGACAGAGCGCCTGAAGGCAATGACATCAAGCTTTTCCTGCTCACTAGCATCCGGATGACGAGTGGCAAATAGTGCCATCAGCTTGAACAGCTCATCGACAGCGGCTGCATACTGAGTGGGATGGGGCGTAATGTTCTTAAAAGCCCACTGAAGATTCTGATGCTGTGCCAGTTGCCGGGTGAGTGCGCGGCTCTGCTCGCAGCACAAGCGCAGCAGCCCGTAGTAAGCGGGCAGCATGGACCGATTATAAGTGACGATCTCCGAGTCATCGTGATCGGCCCTAAGTGGATACAATCAGATTAGTCAGAGCAATCCCATGCCGCCTATGATTATCTTACAGTATGTAGTTAAATGCAATGTTTCGCGTTATCTCAGGGCAGTTGGCCACTAGCGCTGCGTTTTCCGGGCAATCGACGAGCGAGTGATGCCAGAAGGTGAGCAGCGCGTGCTTGTTGTGGTGCGCCGGCACACTGGGCTCAGAGAGACGCGGATGAAACAGCTCCCACAGGGACCGCATAAACGAACCTATCTGTAAACGAAAGCACACACATTGAAACAGCCGCCCAGCACGTGCCCTATCAGACTTGCCATTAGTTTTTCAGTCTTTGAAACCATACAGTAGCTGAGCAGGTTGAAATAGGCGGTCAGCTTGGTGGTACCGTGTGCACCTATGTCTGCATAAACACGCGCCGGACGCAGCAGACGCAGCAGCAATGTTATCACCTGGTGCAGCACCGCTTGGGCATCGCTGTTGATGTCCCTGCAAGGCAATAAGACAACGTCATAACGCTGACAATATGAGAATAGCTAACTGAACAGCAATTACCGGTAGCTGTGCGGGTTGAGAGCCAACAGCTTGTGCTGTGAGTGAGCGCGGAAGTTGGCGCGAAACGGTTGCGACGGCACCAGCGCAACTAGCAGACAGGCAGCGGCTATAATGTGAATAGAGACCAAGATATAGCGCCCATACATATACAGATGTCAGCTCTCATTTCAGCCTACCATTTCTGACGCGCGTATTGTCGTGGGCGAGCAAGAACTGCTCCAACCATTGCTCGGCGGACTGCAGGATCCAGGCGTGAGCAATTTTATTCTTAGTCGCCTGCAGCGAAAGCCAGTCGAGCACCGACTGAGGACAGTACTCGGCAGCATCCCACATGCGCGGCAGCACGAGCTGCGTAAAGCACGGCAGCCCGACCGGCCCGCCCTGCGTCTCGGTGAGCAGAGTGAGCAGCTTGAAGAACGGGGCACAGAGCTCAGTGTGCTTGGTAACGGATGCGAAGAGCATGCTGATGATTTGTGTAGCCAAACGATCGTCCCAGCGACAGAGCGCGTGGATTAAATGCTTTGTCTGATGCGGATTAATGCCGTCCTTTATTTGTTGATACAAAAATGGAAATCCCTACGAAATATATGTGGAATAAAGGTATGTATATACATATACAACACATAAGCAATGAACAAAGCAAAACAATTGGTTATAGGATTAGACATTGGATTGGTTTGTTGGTGGATTTATGGATTTTTGATGGACGACGGTGGTGGTGCTTGTATGATTGATTAATTGGAATATATAACGCTTTCGAGCTTTTTCAGTATCACCTTTCCACCGGCAATGGCGTTGAAGTCTTTCGGCGACAGACGCAATCGAAAATCAGCGCCCCGCGAGCGCTCCACAAGACTAGCACAGAGTGCAATCATTTTATCGAGCGACGCTGGACGCATCTTCTCCACTGAGAGTGCCTCATCCGAAGAGTTGTCCTCATTATCTGAGCTGATGTCAATCTGCGTTAAAAATGTGCAAATCAAATTCAAGTTCATAGCAGCATTTTATTGTCAACCTACACTATCTGTTTGCTTGTGGCCCAGGTAGAAGTCGACCAGGCTCTTAAGTACTCCGATGCGCAACAGAAACATCGCTTCTTCGTCCCCCATGCGCGAGAATTCGCACAGCAGGCTGAAGTACTCGGACAGATGGCGCAGATGAGAGCGTGCTCCATGCTCCAGCAGGGAGATGAGCGAGCTTATGAACCGCGTCACACATGATGCCTGTCCAATGAGCTCCCGGTCGTTCTCATCGGTATCCACGCCCAAGTAGAGATCAGCATGTGAAGCGCTGCGGAAGATAAACAACAGTTTCAATTGATTGATATCCGCTAGTGCACGGGTATGCCTCAGTGAACCTACCGCAGCCGCTGTATGACGTGAACGACCAAACGCTGAAACATTTGGCGAACCATTTGATTGGGGCATTGAATTAGAACTTGTACGGGCCAAAAGGGCTCGACTGACATGTGCGATAGGAACCATTCGCAAGCCTCTTCACTGGCATTGAATTGCTTTGTTAGCAGCTCTACCCAAGGAACCATTGTAGGCTGCAAATGACAAATGATAAACATGCAGCATTAATTATAATTCAGTTAGTTCTTACCTTCTCCTTGGCATGTATGAATGTTTCGATGAAAAATGATACCGACAACTTGGCGGCCATGCAGGTGACGTCCGTCTCCGAGATTAACGTCTGTGGTATGTGGCCGCAAATTTGCCACATGAAGCTAAAGATGAAACAATATTGTGATATCGAAACTATGTGTGTATATGTATATATATTAATCTCACTTAAAGTATGTGTGCTCGAAGATATTTCGATCTTGCAAGAACTGTCTGTTGTCTTGCCAAATCCAATCTTCTAGTTCCTTGCTTAACAAAGGACGAAACTGTGGTTGTTTAGTAGATGCTTTGGCTTCCGCGACGACGACCGCCTTTGAGGTTGACGCCTGCGGCTCATTGTTATTATTCGACTTAATATTATCACAATTGGCTGTTACTTTCTCCATTTCCTTGTCTTCGTTTACTTGAGTCGGGTCTGGCTTTTCAGTTTGCTCCTTCTCTTCTAACTTCTCAGTCTCTGTGCTTAGCGTAGCCGATTTCTCGGCCTCTGCCTGAACTGGCTCCGATTCCTCTGCTGCAGCGGGTTCCTTCTTGATGTTATTGTCCGTTTCAACTTTGGGCTGCTCCTCCGTTTCTGGTTTATCCTCATTAAGAGGACTTGGCGTCGGCGTTGCCAACAACTCAGAGTGCCGACGCTGGAGATGCTCTGGCAATCGACGTTCATAGAACAGCATGTAAGCTGAGTTGGTCTTCTCAAAGCTGAAGTCCAAATACTTTTCGGTTACCGAATCGTAGGTCTTGCTCTATCAAATTGAGAATAAATTATAATTTGTGACATTTAATACTCAACTAAAGAGATTTTCCCTTACAGTCATTTCGCCACCAAAGCACTCAGCCGCTATTTGCGACGGATCGAAAGGCTTCACTTCGGCGTCATTGAACAGGAACCAACGCTCGTGCGGATGATAATTGCTTTTCGTGCGCTCTTTAATAAAGCTATAGTAATGCCCACCGTCCGCTGTGCCTGTGTGAACCGTAACGCCAACCAATTCGTACCTATAATCAGGAAACGTTTATAATAATATTGCATATACTAGACCGAAACGTCAGCCACTTACTCATAGCACTCCTCGATGTCTGCGTCCAATGTGGCTTCAGCCTTTTCATTCTCTGCCCCCTCGTCGTTGTCGTTCTCCTGACGCTCGCGAATGCGCTTTTCACGGTCCTCCTTGTACTGCTGCGGCATCAGCGTCTTCTCCACGTAGTGGCACATGTTGAGGCGCAAGGGGAACGAAAAGTGCGTGTTGACCTTCTCCTTCAGCATGGTCACCATGTTGAAGGTGTATCGCATGGTATTGAAGCACAGGATCTGCGGCAGCTTCTTGAAGCAGGCGCGCTTCTCGGCGCGCACCTTCTTGCCACACTGTGAACAGGTGTACATATTGTCACCCTCGAGCGTATCCTTGACAGTCACCTCGTCCAACGACTCCTGCAAGTTTCGCATGTCCGCCACTTGGCAGCGAACCGTGTAGAACTCCTCAGCAGTGCGCGAAACGTGACCGCAGTCCAGCGAGACGACATTGTTGCTCAGAGTGCCGCAGAACAGACGCTTCACCAAGTGCTTCAGGTCTGGAGTCATCTCCTCGAGCTTAGAGACCAGATCAATGAAGAACTCCGCCATATCCTTCTGCTCGCCCGTATTCAGGGGCTGATGATCCATCTGATACACTCGGCAGAAGCTGCGCGGATTATACGCCTTGCGCTCCGACTCCAGCAGATACGCGAACATGCGCTGCAGCTCCATCAAAGTGGGTCCATGTTTTTGGGCACCACCCGGTGGCAGACGTAAAATGGCCGCGCGCGCCTGTGGCATCATGTACAGATGCTGGATGCAGGAGGCCATGTAGCAGGTGGCTCCCAAGTTAGTGAGGCCCACATAGCCGCACTCGGCGCGGCCCTCGTCACGGGGCCAATAGTCCCAGGGATACGGTTGCTTCGGACCCGACCTGTGCTGCGCCAGCAGTCGGCCATGCAGGTAGCTGTAGTTGGTGGCACAGCCGCGGCACAGCTCCACGAGCAGATCGTACGCAGCGGCACGCGAGGTGGCCGATTTGCACTTCGGCTTCTGGCGATTGGCGGGCGACGGCATTTCGAACAGGAATTCGATCAGCTGCTCAATGAAGCTCAAGGCCTTGGGCCTGTACTTGTAGCTGGTGTCGTACTTGATCAGATTGGACATCAGGTTGAGCAGGCCCACCAAGCCGTCATCCTGGTAGCCATGGCGCAGTTCGTGGTAGTCGCGGTTCAGGATACTCTCCGAGATGCTCTCGCAAAGCTGCTCAATGTCAATGCGCTCCTCGGCCACCATCTCGGGGGTTAGCGTGTCTACAAGTCGTGCGAGTAGCCAAAAGTAGTCTCGACAAGCCGGTCCATACGGCTCCTTGCCCTCCTCCGAGAGCAAGAACTGGGTATGCTGCACAGACGAGCTCATCTGCTCGGCACGCGGCAGCAGTGCGATGAGTTTGTGGAGCAGAGGAGCTAGCAGCAATCGATAGCTCTGGGCGTTGCCCAAACAGATTCGATAGAGACCAGCGCAGATCTCGCGCCGCACCGCTGGCTCCGGATCCTCCAGTATGAACTTCTGCAGCCAATTGCACTGGTCCGGCTGAGACCAGAGCAGACGCCGTGCCTCGGCTGAGGCGTGCACAAAACTCACGAGAATGTTCATGGTGAACTGCACCAGCTGTGCTCGGCCCCAGAAGCCGGTGCGCAGCTGATGGAACTGGTAGGGGAACAGCAGCGAAGTGGCTCCCGCAGACTGCTGCTGGTGGACTTCGTCGTTGAGTATGCTCGAGAGGCGCTGTAGGCACTGCGGTACCTCCATCAGCTGCAGCATGAAGGCATGTGGTCGCGACATCAGCACATGCACATCCTGCGTCTGCAGCTCCTCGAAGCCCAGCAGCCACAGGATGCGCAACAGGCTGGCCAGGCAATCGTGACGCCACTCGTTCAGCGCCAGCTCCTTGGCATGCGCGCTCTGCTGCAGCTGACCCCCGATGAAGATCTCGTACAGATGCTGCAATCCGCCGCACTTGATGAACGCCTCGCTCCACTTGCTGCTCTCTGCCGGCGCCGCATTGCGCACTGGAGCTGCTGCTGCCACCGGCAAAGTGGATGTTGGCGAAGGCGGCGGCGGCGTGGCACAGCCCAATGGACGCTCCACTTCCTGGTTGTCGATCTTCTTCTGTCGCTTGCAGTGCTGCTTCGGTTGGTTTTCCTTGTCGCCGCCGCTTGCCAGCTCGCTAATGTCCACATCGCTGCCCGATCGTGGATTCGATATTAGCGACGTCTCCATTTCCCCCGCAGCCAGTTCCTTGCTGCAGTCGCTGCTGCTGCTACTACGTTTGGGTTCGCCGGCCTGCTCGATGCTGTTGTGGCGACGGTTCGCGCTCTTTTTGGGACGAGGCTGCTCACTTAGAAGCAGGTTGCCGTTGGATCCAGTGCCTGCAGAAGCACTGGGAGCACTGGAGGCAGTGGCCTGACGTGGTCCACTGCTCAATGCTAGGCTCTCGACGATGTGCAAGGAATACATGAACTTTTGCAGGTTGCTCGGGTCAAGCAGCTCGTTAAACTTTTGCTTAATCTCCTTGCGCTTATTGGCCAGCTGCTCCTGATCCTCCAGTTGCTGCAGCTCATTGAGATCGTTGACCAGGTTCTTGAACGCATCCAGTATATGCGGATTGGTGGGCAGCATTGCCAAGATGTCCCACACCCGGCGCGACAGCAGCTGCGCCTTTGTGTGATGTTGCAGATGCGCCGTTGAGGATTGTGGTTTCATGTCGCCCAGCGTTTGCATTAGACAAAAGAGTTTCTCGAAATACTTGGGCTGCAGGAGCAGCACTGTCGGCAAGCACTCCTTGGGCGGAGGCGGCAGCATCGATGGGTGCTCCACATTCGTCTCCTTGCGACGAGCACCACGTCCGCCCAGCGACACATAAACGATCTGATTGTCCTTGAAACCAGCGTCGCCTAGCGAGCGCTCATCGTAGTCCGATGTCAGCTCCTGACCCTGTGTGATTATACGGAGTGGCCCGTCGCTGAGGAGCAAGCCCAGCACGGGCGCCGCCATGCCCGATTGCAGGCTCTCCCACCACTTTGAAACCTCCGCCTTGAGATCAGCGATAAGATCACACGCGTGCATATGCAGCACACTCTTCTCTGAGAGACCTGCCTGCTGTAGAACAATCCGCAGGGGTGGACCCGCGCCCTCGTTCTTCAGATTGCTGTGCGAGCCGATTCCCTTGCCCTCGATGGCCCAGCGGCGCAAATGGAAGGCATAGCGACGCCTAAACGTGTCCAGATGGGTGTTGAGAAGCAGCAATCCCCGCTGCACGCGCATTAGCGCGTTCTCATCCTCGATGCTGTAATATAAATGCAGTGTAATAAATGTCTATCAAAGGAAATTTGGTCAACTCACCATTCTAGAGCTGTAGCTGCCTGAACCAGATTGTCCATGCACTGAGATACGAATTCTTTCTCGAGGCGCAGCTGCTGGCCCATGTAGTACATGTTGATGTACTGGATCGCAGCCAGCGAGACCTCGTTGCTTTGGGCGCGCAACGCAATCTTCCAGAGGTGGTACATGCCCACGGCATTGGAGTTGGCGCTGATGGCATCGCTGTGCTTCTCGTACTCGGCCATTGCGATCCGCGCAAAGCTGCACAGCTGCTGGAAAAGACCCAGTGCTACCATGGAGAACTCTTCTGGTCGCAGTTCGGGCAATTTCTTTAAGTATAAATGATGCAGTGCATCGATGCCGAGGGCATGTTGGTCGCCGCCCTTTGTCTGAGCCTGAAGCCACGAAAAATAGCAGTCCGAGCACTCGGGATCATGCGCCAGCCAGTCCCACAGCGCATCCAGCTGCTCCAGCGTCAGGCGGAAGCTCTTCGGCGAGCCCACCGAGGAGAAGATCGACGAGAGAAACTGCAATCTCACAGACACCTGTGTTTTGTGCGAGTACAGCTGAAGGCCCAGCTGCTGCTGTTGCTGCTCCCCATTCTGGTTGATCAACAGCTCGGCATGCCTTCGGGCGTAGTGCCGAATGTTATTGAAAAAGCACGCCATCATGCGATGATTGCGCTCCGCCCACAAGGTCATGGTGTGCGTGTCCGATGGGCGAAACTGCTGGAATGATGCAAAGAGCTTGGGCAGCAAGCGCAAGCTCACAATGACACTGCGATTGTTGGCCACGTTCTGCAGGCAGCCCTCAATAAATTTTGTGCGAATCTGACGATCCACGTTAAAGCACAGCAGCGTTGCCAGCGCCTTCTCAGCCTCTAATGCTAAAGATTCACCAAGTTGTCCCTGAAGAAAAAAAGGAAAGAGATAGAAAGAGATAATATTAATAATCATAAGCTACAGATTATTGTTTAACATCCTTACGATTTTGTCGTCCTGTAGCAGGTCCCAGAGCAGCGTGTTGCCCGGCTGGCAGACGTCGTTCAGCTTAAAAGAAGGCAGATTGTTGGCCGAGACGGCATTGCTAGGCTTCGGCGAGTGCAGCTGCTTGTTGGCAACCTCAATTAGATCCACATCCGAGTCGGACTTGCTCTTGGCAGCGGCTGCAGCAGCAACGGCGGCAGCGGCATTCGCCTGTTGGCGCATCGCGACCAATGACTGTTGTGCATTGCCAGTGGCAACAGCAGCGGCCGCAACAGCTGCTGCAGCGGCGGCTACATTCGTTTCGCCGGACTTTTGCATGGCCATGGCCGATTGAGCGGCCATCAGTGCAGCTGCGGCCGCTGCAAAGGCCGGAGCCACATCTCTGCAGTTCGGGGCAGCTACGCGTGCGCCATGCGAATTGACGAGCTGTGCCAGCTCCTCCTCGCAGGGCGATACGTCCTCGTCGTCGAAGTCAGCCAGATTCTTCTCTGATTTGTTGCTCATCGGCGACGAGTAGCTGCCATCGTTCTCTGCCCCGCTAAGCAACTCGCTGATGTTTGTCTCGGCAATGGCTCGTATATAGGGACCTTCGCCGTGCAAATGCTTCAGCACAGCAGCGGGCACCAGTTGATGCCCGGCGCTGTCGCTGCACTCATCGCTGTCCGCGAGCAGCTCGCCGTCGCCGTCGGCATCGCCATCGTCGCTGCTGGGCACATCCTCGACGCCGTCCCAAATTTCCACCAGCTCATGCGGCAGAATCTGCTGCTTGTTGGCAGCCTTCGGACGGCGGCGCTTGTTGCTCGTCTTCTTGCGGTGCAGCTGCAATTCCAAGGCAGCGCGCGACTGCATTTCCTCCTCGCTGCTGGTGTTGTCGATAATGTTGACAATGCGATGGTTTCTGCAACAAGATTATGTCACCATATTTAAGTTATTTGGATAAACATTGATTGTGAACCGACTTACTTGATGTCCATCTTGGCGATGTCATCGCCGCTCAGCTGCTTGGCCTTCTCAGTGGTGGGATCGCAGATGTGGCGCCTGTGCCTGGCCTGCTTGCAGGGAGTTACCCCATCGACGGGACTTTTGTGCCCACCACCGACGCCGCCACTGGCGATGCTGCTGTCGTCGGCGCCCACATGCTCGTCCTCCGTGTTGCTGCCCTCAATGCTGCCGCTGTCTGAGCTGGAGGCTGTCACATTGGAGCCCAGCAAATGGTCTTGTATTAAGTTCATTTGATTGCGCGTACAGTCCCGCGTCCAAATCAACTTTGTCAGAGCGGACGCAATATATATGCTCTGCTCGGTGTGCTCCTTGGGGTCCATGCGGCAGAGCAGCGAATAAAGATGCATGGCCGGGCGTGGAGCCAGATTCTTTACCAGCGCCGGCAAAATATCGAAAATGGTTTTAGAGCAGTGCTTCAGCTGTGTCGCTTGCCAGATGAGTTTGATGTCCTCCTCAGAGATTTGGTTCTCCACGGCGAGGAAGTTCAGAAGTACATGGGCTTGCTTTACAATCTCAACGTGTAAGTTCGGGCCAAACAAATGCTGCACAATTTGATTCTCTGTTAACCAATTGGCGATGCGCTGCCCAAAGAGCTCCACCTCGTTGACAGTCTCAGTGGTGCAGATCTCGTTGAACAGATTGATGTGCGCGTTTATCTGAGCCATACCTAAAATGAATTAAGTAACAATTAGTGAGTAGCACTTACTCAGTTGAATTAACTAATATGCAAGCAAATATATAAACAAAAATTTTTAAAATTCAGAAATTTAGATTTCTGAATGAAATATAAAGAAATTAAAATAAAATAAAAGAATATGTTTTGAACTAATTTAAAAACTAATTTAATTTTAATTTGAACTAATTTAATAAATAGATTTAGATATGAAAGATACATAAATCATGCACAGAATAAATTAAAATAAAGATATAACAAAAATGCAATAAATGATGATTTGAACTATGTATTTAACTAAATCTAAAAAAGATTATAAACTATCAACTTACCCGCCAGACGCATCGTCAATGTGGTCGATGTGAAGTACTTGAAGGCCAGCGCTAGTCCTTCAGTATCGAAGTTGACGGCAACGTCAAGAGGATCCCGCATAGATGACCAGACGAAGTCAGCCATGGCTCGAGTTGCGGCCGAGCGCAGATTCTGGTCGGAGAGCTTACACATATATTGTAGAATGCGGCTGCGCAGCGGGACGAACAGCTGCGTGTTGCAATGATAGTTGAGCCACAGTTTCACATTGGACACTGTGGCAGTCATGGAGTGAGCCGTAGATACCGGCAAATCTGGGTGCTCGAAGCACAGCGACATCGCACCAAAGCCGCCTGAATTGCAGAACAGGCTCACGTTGCGCAGCAAGTATATGGGAAGATCATTGTCGTGCAGATCACAGATTAGAGCCAAGTGGTGCGCTTCCTCCGCTTGTAGATCGTCCAGGCGCGAGTGCATGCCATGCTTGTGGGCAATGTACAGCGGAAAGTTGAGCAGAAATACCTTGGATACGAGCACCAGCAGTTTCTCCACCTCGGGCAGTATCCACGGCTCTTCTGTGTATTGTGGGTGAGCCTTGCTGCTGGTTGGTGGGGCTGGCGGTGGTGGAGATGGCGGTTTCTTGGGCGGACCTGGGCCATCGCCAGATGCACGTTTCTCCTCATTGCCGCCAGCCTCTGCAGGAGTTGACCTATTTTCGTCGCCAGCCGACGGTGGTGAACATGACGATGAAGACGTCAGTTCCTTTTGCTTGTTCTCGCTTTCTGTATCATTTTCATTGTTCTGTGGATGCTTATCGGATGAGGGCTTTCGCTGTGCTTGGGCAACAACTTGGGCAGCGCTGGCGGTGAGCCGCTTGTAGCTATCGATCAGATGATCAATATGCTTCAAGTGCTGCACGGTCAGACAGATGAGCGACTGAACAACTAGGTTAAATCGGTCATAATTTTTGTTATCCCGGTACAAGCACATGCATTGCCGCTGCGGCCACGATTGAATGTAATTAAATGTTGTCTCGATTTCGCTCTTTAGGAGCAGCTGAAACTTAAGTTCCGAACTGGCCACGCGAACCTCATCTGGAAAAGTAAAATAAAAAAAGCAAAAAACAAAACAAAAAAATATTGTATGTACACACAGGGGGAGGGGCAAAAGTAGGCGCAACTTTATGCAGTTGTCACGGCATAAATGCCGACACATTTTGAGCAGAAATATTTTGTTGTTACTTACAGAGTTCCAATAGATTTTGGAAATCGGCGCAAACTTCGCACATTGCTCTAGTTTGTGCGGCTCCACGGGAAGCCGTAGCTGCTGCTGCTTCTACTTGTGAAGATCCGTTTGCTTTGCCGTTGCCGTCGCCGTTGCCGTTGTCGTTGCCGTCGCCTCCTCCGCCTCCACCAGCGTTCGCCGTTGTCGCAAAGTGCAATTTGTTGGTGGGCTTTTACTCGATCTCTTCAGTCGTTCGCAGCGTCCATGCAATTCCATTTATATTGCGCACTCAATGCCACTCACTCTCATACACACAACACGCACTTGTCTAACATTGCATCCAAAAAGTACTCTTAAATTCTAGTAAATTTTTATGAATTGATATATTTTCTAGATATATTTTCTGTCGATAGGAAACATCGCTACTAGACGAACGATAGACCACCATAGAATGAGGTGGCCAGACGATGATTTTGCAAATGCAGCCCTGTATAGAACTTCAGCATGCTATGTGTAAAATAAAATAATAAATTTTAATATACCACAGTAGATTTAAAAATACAGTCTTATGGCGTTTTTGTACTTCTTAAAGGAAATATTAAATACATTTTATTTATTTCTATATGAAGTTAACTGCAAATACCCACCGCTCAACATCAGCTGTTCCTTAATACGATGTTATCACAAAACAGACAATTAACGGCTCTTCAATTTAACTCGAAAGTTCTTTCAGATATACATTACTAAAAATAGTGTGTTCATAACTATATTTTCTGTTCACTACGTCGGAATAAACGTATTAAGCTTCAAAACGGTTATTAAACTGTAATTTTCGCCAAAAGAATACTCCAAAATAGTTTTGTAGTCCACGCTATTAGTATTTCACTGACTGTTAAATTAACAGTTAGGGTGACCACACTTTATGCCCATAGATCGAGTTTCGATAAATCGCCGCCGCTTTGGCAATTCATTCTGCTAGCCGCATTCATTTGTTTACATATTTTGTGAATAAAAAATCCAACTAGATACTATTATTTAACATGGACGAGTGCGTAATGGAGAGCAGCTCACCCACTGAAACCAACCCAGAGCTCGGCTTCAACATGGAGGATGAGAAAATGCAATTGCAAGACCATCGCGCTTCCGCTGCTGCCGGAGTCACTGCAGAAAGCGGAGACAGGCAGGCGGCAGCCGGCGTTTGTTACTGGTGGGCGCATGTGACCATATATTTGCTTTGATAAGCACAATAATGATTGTTTACGTTCTGCATTTCTAGTGGCAAGGAGCGCAACCTGAATGTGATCGAACTGCTATGCGCAACATGCTCGCGCTGGATTCATGAGACCTGCATTACCTATCAGCTGGGAAAGGGCAAGCTCTTGCCTTTCATCACAAACTACATATTTGTGTGCAAAAACTGTTCGGCCACAGGCCTGGAGAGCTTTCGCAAGAACCAAGCGAGTAAGTGCCGCTAGACATCAAGTCGCGCTGACCCAATTCTTTATTTTGTGTACTTGCCTTGCCTTTAGCCATGACTCAGATGTTTCAATGTGCCATTGCCAATATGCAGCAGGCGGCTCTGCGCGAGGGCAGGTCTCAAATACAGTTTAACAAGGACAAGGAGATCATACCTTATATTGAACAGTTCTGGGAAGCAATGACAACGATGCCTCGTCGTCTGACCCAGACCTGGTACGCGAACGTGCAGCGCTCCCTGGTTAAGGACATAAACAATTTATTTGTCTACGAGGAGCATGGGGACCAGGGAGCTATGTATGGATTGTTCCACCAGGACTTGCGTCTCATCAAACCGAACTATGAGATTATGAGCAAAACTGGCGCCTTGCGTCTCACAGAGGACGGCTATATACAAGGTAAGATTTGATAGTTTTTTATATCCACTTATTTTATTTATATTATTTAGATTTTATTTCCCTTCATTTCATAAAATATATTTGTTTGTCGTATAGAGTATGTAAGATTCGGTGTTTTGCTTGCCGTTAGTTGCGCTCATTTTTGTTTTGCCTGCCATTCGTTACAGCTGACACCGCACAGTGTGATTAGAGTGTTGCAAAAGTTGATGCAAATTCATGCAAACACAATGAGCGATGTTTTTATCGCATTCTGTTTTGAAAGCTCTTCCAAACAAAGTAAACGAAGCCAGCATGTGTTTACCGTTTGTGTATGTGTATGCATGTGTGTGTGCGTATACGTTATCTCATTCACTTGAATTCAAGCAGGTCCGCCCAGAGAGCAGCAAGCATTTTAATTTGCTTGTTTTGGTTAATTTATTGTTTCAAGCGGTGGCGGCACCGTGGAACGCGACCGCACTTCGGGTGGCAGTGTCTATTTTGTATTCTCTCTTTTTTTGTGTTTCTCGATTGCTCACACTTTTCGCTCTCGCCGTGCTTTTCGCCATTCAGTGGAAGCGAAAGCTGATCGTAATTACGTTTCGCGGCATTTTCTTATTTCTTGTTCGTCGTCTCTCGCTTCACATATGTACGCCCACAAAACAGAAAAACTAGAAGAACATAAAATAAACAAACAATCACAACTGACACCCACCAAGACTGAAGGCGAGAGAGAGAGAGAGAGAGATAGATAGAGAGGGATGGTCGGCAACACTCATTGAACCCAATTTCATGAATATAATAAATAGCTGCGTTCTATTTTATTGTTCCGTGGCTCGTTAGGTGTTCGTGTGTCAATTGATTAAAAGCACATCGCAATTAAGGCGATAAGTTGTCCTTGCGATGACGTCAACACTGAGCGCCGCGTCGTTTGCCAGCAGCGAAGAAGATTGTGAGTTGGGAGACTTTTTCACCGTCGTCAGATTTCCAGCACACAGCATTTTGTTGTTTGCATATCGCAATTCAAATTGCCTTTTTCGCATTACACGCCCCAAGTCACGTACGGCTTCTTATAAACTTTTCTCTTGTATCATATTGCAGCGACGCTTGCTAAGAACAACAGACAGAAACGCAAATTTCCTGGCACCGATGCGGGTCCAACGGGCAAAAAGGGTCGCCCCAGCTCGGATATTACGGCCAATGTAAAGCTACCTCCGCACGGCTATCCGCTCGAGCATCCATTTAACAAGGACGGATATCGTTACATACTTGCGGAGCCGGATCCGCATGCCCCATTCCGCCAGGAGTTCGACGAGAGCTCGGACTGGGCCGGCAAGCCCATACCTGGTTGGCTCTATCGCACACTGGTGCCGCAATCCGTGCTGCTGGCACTGCACGATCGAGCACCCCAGCTGAAGATCAGCGAAGATCGTCTGGCAGTAACTGGAGAGCGAGGTTATTCGCAAGTGCGCGCGACACACTGTCAGTCGCTCTTATCATGTTATTTCGAATTGAAATTGGAATCCGAATTGTTTTGCTTTCAGCTGTGAACCGTGGCTGCTGGTACTATGAGATCACCATTGAGGAGATGCCCGAGGGCGCTGCCACGCGCGTTGGCTGGGGTCGAGAGTACGGGAATCTGCAGGCGCCGCTGGGCTACGACAAGTTCGGCTATTCGTGGCGGTCGCGCAAGGGCACAAGGTTCACTGAGAGCCACGGCAAGCACTACAGCGAAGCTTACGGCGAAGGCGACACACTTGGCTTGCTCATCGACCTGCCCGAGTTGCCAGAGATAGACTATCTGCCCAACACATTCAAAGACCGCGTGGGTTTATCTGTGAATTGATCGATTGCCGGAAACTTCTTTAATGAAACTTCTCGTTTCGTTCCAGCCTCTGGTGAAGTTCAAGTCCCATTTGTACTACGAGGACAAGGACAAAATTACTGAGACCCTGAAGAATCTGCAGATCCTGCAAGGCAGTCGCATCGAGTTCTTCAAGAATGGCCAGTCGCAGGGAGTCGCATTCGAGGACATCTACATGGGCAGCTACTTTCCGGCCATTTCGATACACAAGAGCGCTACAGTCAGCGTGAACTTTGGCCCGGCTTTCAAGTATCCAGAGGTGTTGGCTAACCGCAAAGCAAAAGGCGTAAGTTGCTCGAACGGAATAAGGAATGAGGATGCGCAAATGGATAGATTGCAAGAAGCCATACATAGTTTTACTTATAATATGATATCTCTTCCTTTCCCTCTTACTAGATGAATGATCGCGTGGAGGAGCTGATCACAGAGCAGTGCTTAGCAGACATGCTATACCTTACGGAAAACGATGGTCGACTGCGTCTGGACAACATGAGTCTGTGAATTGAAGCAGCTTTCATTGTTATGCATGATCAAACAAGAGTTTTGGCATAACAACTAGCGCCTATAGTAAACTATATTAAACTGTAATAATTTCTAGAGTTTTTATAATAAAATGTATTTTTAGGAAACAAATATTTAGCAGAGATAATGTGTTAAGAATGTATATCATATCAAAATGCTGTCTAGAATATTTAAAACAAGATCAGTTCAAAATGTTTAATAACTCATAATTATAGATAGTCGAGCTTGCCATAATCGTACTCGTCAAAATCGAGGATGATTTACCATTATTATTCTTGAATCCCTATTCCTTATTTCTCAACCCTTGCGCGTTTACATAGATGCCTGAGTCAGGCCAAACTTTATTGCTAACGGTTGTTGTATACAATATCGGATTTGGCTACTTAAAGGCTTTGAATTTTGAGGCACTGTACGGTATATAGAAGGCACTACTAGTGTTAAACTCCGATCGAGGATGATGAATGGCCGCGGAGATCGACCGACCAGTTGAGGGGGTGTTTGAGTTGGTTGTGACTTGGTCCAGCGACATGCCATACTGACGCGAATGGTGCATGTCGTACTCCCTGCCCTTGGCATTGTTGTCTACGGCGATTCTGTTGTGCGTGGCCCCTCGACTGGATATGCTCTGGCTGGAGGTGGCAGTCGTGCTAAAGTCTCTGTGGCGGTTCAGTGAGGGCAACACAATGGCATGCCTGTTGTTCAGAAAACGGCTGGCTGCCATGGGCATATTCCAGGCCGATCTGACGCCCGCCAGTTGCCGTCGCTCTGCACTGCTAGCATAAGTCAGGGCCGCTGATTTGGGTTGGTGCAGCTGTTGCTGGTGCTGCACCTGCGTCAGCTGCACAAAGCTTCGATTATTAAGGAGCCCGCGAAATCGTCGATTCGAGTCCAGCACATTCAGGATGGGCGGCATCCGCAGGCGAGAGCGGGCCACGGTTGCCGACTGTGGGGTGACTGGGGCGGGCGGCTGCTGGGCGTGCGCCCGCTTCCGCAGCTTGACCGCCACGGATGTGATGTGCAAATCCCTATCGAGCATGGCCACAAGTTTTTGGGCAGAAGGCAGATAGGTGCGGCTGGATGCCATGTGATGGGGCTCTTCGTGCTGGCGCTGGCGAAGTCTCGCTGCTGTCGGCGTGAGGAATCCGTCGTCTTCGTCGTCGTCGTCCTCATCCCTCTCGTCGTACTCGTCCAGAGAGTTGAGACTAAGATCTGATATGGAATCGATCTCGCCGGCTTCATCTGGTAGCGCGTTGTGGCGACTGCTGTCCACACTTTGCTGCTTCAGAGGCTGCGCTTTGCGGGTTAGTAAGCTTGGAAATTTACGTTGCCAATCGAGGATCTCGTTGCGCAGCTCTGGCTCCAGCTCTGGCAATGGCTCCTCGCCACTTAACATTCGATCGACGCGCTCCCAATCCTGTTTGTTCTTCTTGATGGCATCATCGGCCCAGGGTATGGAGCCAACTGAGCTGCGGTCGATGCTGCTGGACGAGTATGGCACATCTTGCAGGAACTCAGAGTCGTCGTCCTTGTCGGCGTCCGGCTCATTGTGCGTATCGTCATTGCCGCTGTGGTTATTGTTGTTCTTGTCGCAAGGGTACAAAGGCCCATCCTCCTGACAGACCTTCTCGCCCTCGATGGAGGAATTGTAACGTTTCTCAGCTCCGAAATAATAACGTCTACCAGACATTAGACAATAAACGGGATCAGCAAACTGGTTGCGCTAGTTCTTAGTACTTGGCTAAATGATGTGAATATGCCCTTAAAATCGATGCCGCAAAAAGTTGAGACGACGTCGGCGGCGGCTGAGGCAGCAGCGTTTGACAATTGTTGTGTTGTGGCTCATTCCAGTTTTGCCTGTTATTTATGAAACTCTTTTATATCCGTTTCCACCCCATCTCCATATGTGATGCGCATGCGCAGTTGCAGGCCTGAGGCGATAGCCGGCTGCTTGGGCTGACCAGGAGATGGACAAAGGCATACCATGACTTTTTCTTTAGCATCTAATCTTTTTGCAGTGGGATCTTTTCTTAAATTAACCCCAATTAGTTTGAATTATGCATCTTGGCCTGCTACATAGCGGATCTGAAGTGAGCGGAACAAGTTCCGATTCAGGGCGTCGTTTGCAGGCGCTTTACAGCACTGGCGCTGTCACACGGAGAGCCAATGGAAACGAGTCACTAAAAAATAGACGAATTTTGCCGGCCGAGCGAGCGTGTGTGAACTCTGTGAAAAAGTTGTCATTGCCTAATTGATGGAAAATTATGTGGCACGAAGCTCGAAAACAGGAACGCCGGATACGGGGCCTCATCGTGGACTACCGCAAGCGTGCCGAGCGTAGACAATACTTCTATGATAAGATCCAAGCGGACCCCACGCAGTTTCTGCAATTGCATGGCAGACGCTGCAAAATTTATCTAGATCCAGCCGTAGCGGCCGCCGGTGACGGCGACGCAATCATGCAAGTGATATTGAATACAGTTTATCTTCCAATCATGGCAAGCCAATCAATGTGCGATATCTAATTTGATCCTTGTTCTGTCCTTTCAGTGTGCCCTGGCAGGGACATCAGGACAATCTTATCGATCGCTTTGATGTCCGTGCACATCTGGACTACATTGCGCCCGTGCCAAAGAGCAGCAATGAGCAGGGCGAAGACGATTCGGAGTTGACGGCGGAGGAACGCCAATTGAACTATGAACGCTATCGCATTTTGGCCCAAAATGATTTCCTCAATGTGAGCGAAGACAAATTCCTACATCAGTTGTATTTGGAGGAGCAGTACGGAGCAAACGCGCAGCTTGAGGCGGAGCGAAATTTGGGAAAGAAGAAACAGAAGAGCACCGGCGGAGCCACTATTGGGTACTCGTATGATGATGTCGGGGATTTGCCTTCGATCGCAATCGGCCCACAGCCCTTTGGATCGGTGCAGCCGGCGAGCAGCAGCAGCAGCGGCGCAGTTGTTCCTTCGGGCGAAAAGGCTGAAAACTCTGATGAATCTGACTCCGATATCGACATGGATGTCTCGATAGACATTGGCAAACTGGATACGGCTCAGGCACACGAACTAAATGCTTGCGGGCGTAACTACGGCATGAAAAGCAACGATTTTTTCTCTCATCTAACTAAAGATGCAGACGAAGCGGATGCGCTGCGCATTGCGCGCGAGGAGGAGCAGGAGAAGATGTTATTAAGTGGCCGCAAGTCACGCCGAGAGCGACGAGCACAAAAGGAGCGACGCATCGCAAATCGTCCATTCAGCCCTCCCAGCTATGCGGCCAAGGAGGACCAGAGCAAAAACAAGGATAAGGACGAGGATTCGGAGTCGCGGTCGCCGTCACCAGCCGAGGGCGGTGGCGAAAAGATTACCTATATTACCTCATTCGGTGGCGAAGACGAGATGCAACCGCACTCAAAGATCACTATCAACTTGACCAAGCCTGGTCAGACCTTGGGCGAGTCCTGCATTAATGCCAGCAGCGGAGCAGCATCTGCAGCTACTTCAGTGTCATACGCACAAAAGGTCAAAGACAACCTTGATAAACTGAAGCTCATGAATGAGTCGGCTAAGCGCAGTGGACGACGGCGCTCGCATAGCACCTCCCGCAGTCCAAGTCGCCGGCGCAGTCGCCGTCGCAGCTATCACCGACGCAGCCGCACACGGAGCCGGAGACGACGGCGCTACTACTCCAGATCGCGTTCCCAGTCTCGCACTAGATCAAAGTCCTGGGAGCGCTCACGCAGCCCGAGCTATAGACGATCGCGCAAACGCTATTCCTATTCCTCTGGCAGCTCCAGTGCTAGCTCCTACACGAAGTCGAGGAGGCGTCGCTCCCGCTCCCACTCACGAGCCAGCCGACTCAGTCGAGCGCATTCATGTGTTAAGAAGGCTGCAACGCCACCAGCAACACAGAAAACACAGACTATTTGCCTCAGCACAACAACAACGACGACGACGGCCAGCACCATATTGGCAACAGCGGCGAGTGTGCCGCTCAAGCAGCTGCTGACAAAGCCGGCGGAGCAGACGGTGTCCGCCGTGCCCATGATCAGCTATCCGTTGTCCTCGCGCGTGCTCAGCATGACGACAACTGCACCGGCTGTGATTAAGGCTACGCCGGTGGTGCCCCAAGTGACAGAGCCACCACCGCCGCCCTTGAAGCGCTACTACGGACGGAAGCGCGGCAACGATACGTCCTCCTCGTCAGCGGAGAGTAGTGATCCCAGCGATGCGGAGGAAGATGAGAGCAAACAGCCAGGCAAATCTCTGCGCGGCAGAGACCGCGATGACTCTGACGAATTGGATGTGGATACTGCGTAAGTGAGGGCAGCACGTGTGGTAATGTTGAGCAACCAAAGAAGCCTTATCAGTTTTCATTCCAATATACATTTTTGTCTTAGATCATTCACTATTTTGACATACTAAATATATGTATGTTTATAATATCTATCTCTTTCAGCTCGGAACGCTCACAGCCATTGATGTCGTCATCCAGCACGGGTAATCAAACAGGCAAATATAGTTCTGCTACCGAAACCAAAGTCAGTAAGCAAAACCAAAGTGTCTCATTGCCTCAAATAACTGGAGTACACCACAAAATTTCACGCCTCTACCTCAAAAAATCCAAACCAAACAATGTGAATCCAAGTCAGACACCAACCAAATATGAATACATTATAGTATATATATATATACCATAACGTACTCGAATGTCTTCTTAAAAAACATATCCGAGAGATAGACATAGCTATATTTAAGTGTCCGACTGTCCGTATGTTCATCCGCACTAAAAGTCAGAAAGATAGAGAGTTTAGACTTACCAAATTTATTTTGTAAAAACTTCAAAAAATTATTTATTTATCTTATATTATTGAAATAATTAGATTATAATTTTTTCAAAAGGAAGCGTTTAGTTAGGGTTTTTTATATCTGAAAATTATAATTTGCCGAAATGTTCTGTTCTATTGGTATGATCGGGTACCAGGTTTTCTTTCTTTCCGTTATCGCTTAGAACTTACAAATTTGAATGATACAAGCATTATTATTAGTAATAATAATTATAATGGATCCCTTTTCATACTCGCATTGTATTTAGCTTTCATCTTCGCCTTCCGATTTCTTTGCTCTAAATCAATTTGAAATATTTAAGTTATTTGAAATCTGTCCTAAAAGGCAAAAGGAAATTTTAATTTTTGAAATCAAGTTTTTGCTTAATTGTTGGCAAGTTTTTACGCAACGACACTTTCGACTGATACCAGAACTGACTCCAACTTCACCATTCTGTTTTGGCCTTATGATTATATTAAATGATGTGGTTGGTGACTTTTACAGGGCTCTGGACAGGCGAGCGGCAGTGGACGACCCAATTTGCGAGAGCGGCTTAAGCGCAAAATGCAAAACCTGCTGAACAGGCAATGTAAGCCGGCGAGAGTGTAGTGTGAAGTTCAAAGATAAATAGAATGGCCATCGAGGAGCAAGTACTACATCGTTCCATTTCCAATTCCAGATAAGGCCGATAAGCGAGCAGAGATCGAGAAGACGGAGAGGGAGCGACAACTGCAGCAGGAGCGCGAGGACGAGATGCGTGAGCTGGCGCTCAAGCTGCGGCGCAGGTGAGTAATCAGTTGTGGGTGGCTTTAGTGAAGCCCTCTCACATCTCTTTATTCACAGGCGGCGAGAGTTGCGCCACAAGTACGGAACGCCGTCCAGCGGCAAGCTCTCCGACAGCGACGTTGATTCGGTGGACTCAGAAGCTCCAGCGCGCACTACCAAAGCATCCGCCCGTCGCAGCAGATCACGCAGCGGCAGTCACAGTCGAACTAAGAGACATAGATCACGTTCCCGAAGTCGACGCAGCACTAGTCGTGTGCAGAGAAAACGCAGATCCCGCAGTCCCAGTCGGAGCCGAAGACAACGATCGCGCTCTCGTAGTAGACGAAGCAACAGTCGGCCGATCGAGCGTAAGCGCAGGTCTCACAGTCGTCGACGCAGCGGCAGTCGAGAGCGCAGACACTCCCGAAGTCGACGCAGCCAGTCCCAGTCACGAAGACGCCGCCAGCGGGAGCACAGCCTGGAGAGAGCTCGTGACCGCGAACGATACAGGCAGCAGCACTACGAACGTACGCACAGTGCTCGAGAGGAGGCTCAGGCTCATGGCAGTGGCAGTGGCTCTGGCAGCGGAAATCGAGGACGAGTGGTCATATCGGCGCCACCCAAGCTTAAGAAGCTGGTCGACTATTGATGTGGATCAACAAACGTATACTCAAGAATAGAAAAATGCGATAATATGATGGATATGATATGATTGGTTATGGCCGCGCATCGTTTGTTTTAGGTATAGGCATATTTTTCTATGGCTTTATGCATTGTTGAATGTATTTGTTTACGCTTATGCTCAATTAAACAAGTGCATAGGAATTCGAATTGTTTTTAAAATTCGAAAAATGCCTGCAAAAAAATGTGTTACAAGCAATACATGCATGAGTCCTGTCTCTATATAATTGAATAAATGGTAAATTGAAAATCTGTTTTTATGGCTAAAATTGTATTTAGTTAAGTATTTGCATATTTGTTTCAAATGTCACAGCGGATTCACTAAAGTTATTTAGTATTTTTTTTTAGATGTAAGATTCCTGTCGGTTCATTTGTTTCAAATTAACGTGCAGATATCATGAACTGAGCCGAACTGGTTCATTTCTGCTTTCGTGTAGGTCGCATAGCATTTTGTTTATGTAATTGTGCAACAGCTGTGCGAGAATTTAGAAACATGTTCGGCTTAACGTTGCGCCAGTCCGTTCGAATTTCAGCGCAAAAAGTGAATCAACTACTTAGTGGAAGTAGCGTAGTAGCTAATAGGAGCCTACAAGCAAACATGTCACAGTCTCAAGAGCCGCAATATCCGCCCATAGAAACGGCGATGAGGAAAGCGCTAACAGAGCAGCTGAAGCCGATATTTTTGGATGTGAGCAATGAATCGCCGATGCACAACACGCCGAAGCAGGCGGAGTCACATTTTCGGGTGCTCATTGTCTCCGAGAAGTTCAATGATTTGACGCTGATAAAGGTGAGCTGAGGACCAGGAAGGGCACTTGAGATGAAGCAGAACTAATTTTCGTTCTCCTTGCAGCGCCATCGACTGGTGAATGACACAATAAAGACGGCGCTAAAGGAAGCTGGGTTCGAGTTTATGCATGCGCTCTCGATCGAGGCGAAAACACCGAAGCAATGGGAGCCCGAGCAGGAGCCGGAGAAGAGTCCGCCCTGTTTGGGTGGCTTTGGCAAGTAAACGGCTATCGTAGACGGGGAATTTTGGGAAGTTTATGTGCATAGAGAAAATCAGTCAAATCACAGTTACAATTGCAAATATATACAAAGAATAATTATTGAATGGAAATATGCGAATTTCAGTTCAAGGTTCCGACGGTGATGGCAGTTCCTCCACCTGTCTGCGCGCAGACAAGATGACATCGTTGATGCCCACGCCATCGTAGGCTGCGCCACACAGGGATAAAGGCAGTTTATAGTCCTTGATGTACTTCCTTATGTTCTCTACGCGTCTCTTGTGCCCCACTGTGTACTGGGGAATGCATTTGTGGAGTATGTGCACTCGGCTGAACATGGGCTCCTCCTTGATCTGCAGGATCTGACGGACGTGCTGGTGGGCTATGTCGCGGAGCTTCTTCTGACTCGGCTGGTTGCCGAACCACTGGTCGAACCAGCGACCGCCCATCATAACGGTGAGGATCGTGTTGCCCGCCATGTCGAAGCAGCAGCTGTCGAAAATCACCCCGAGTATGGGCAACTTCTCGACAGGTGGCACTAGCAGGCCGAAGCCGTTGTGCTTCAGCAGTTGGTCGCTATTGTACTGGATGTTGACCACCACCACGTCCACATAGGGTATTTCCAGCAGTTGAGCGGCCAGGGATGGATGCTGCGCTCTCACCACCGACGCCAATTGGTGTGCTGGCAGAGCGCTTATAACGTGTCTCACCGGCACCTCGGCGTCGCGCAGGCTAATCCGTGCGCCGTCGCTGCTAAAGGTTAGATTGGAGCACTTGCTGCTCAACTGCACATTCACGTCGTGTTCACCTAAATATTTGCGCATGGCACGGGGCAGCTGTTCCAGGCCGTCCTCGACGCCATACATGGCCCACTTCTCCTTGGTGGCCTGCTTGAACAACTGGGGCTCGCCCTTGGCAAATAAACCCGTTTTGTTCTCGTCCACTTTGTCCTTGAAACGGGCGTAGAATGCACCCTTCAGCACTCCGCCGTACTTCTGCTCGTTCTCAAAGAGAGTCTCCATTAGGAATCGCACGCTGATTTCGTGAGCGTCGCCGGCACAAATGCCACAGATCATCGGGCTGATGGCATAGTCGGCAATTTCCTTGCCAAATCGCCTTTTGGTAAAGCTGTAAATGGATTCGTCCTCGTTCTTGGCCAGAGTGCTGCCCGTGAACAAGTCGTGGAGCAGAGCTCTATACAGAGGCTTCGTAAAGGGTGGAACTGTGCGGATTAGGCCCTTAGGACTGTTTGGAAGCATGCACACTTGTCCTTTAGCATAGAGCATGCGATTCTTTGCAGCCACATGGGAGCTGGGAATGGGATGAATGGGCAGCTCGAGTTCTTCTATCAGCTCGAGTGTGTTGGCACCCGCTACGCCTTTGGGGCGTATTGTTCGCGGTCCTCCTTCGAACAGGAAGCCCCGATCCTTGTGGCCTTCCGTGCGTATCCAGCCGCCGACGCGTGGAGATGCCTCGTAAATGGTCAAAGGTTTGCCGAAACGTCGCAACAGGTAATAGCCTGCTGATAGCCCACTAAGGCCGGCACCGAGCACGGCTGTGGTCATAGTGTAGCTGGTGAACTTCTCCTTGTTCTTTCTGTTACCTAATGTAAGAAATTTGTGTTTGATTGCCAAATCGGAGCAACCTATTTTTCAGAAGTCACGTCCCGACTGTTTTGATTATCGAATTTTAAAATCGATGGCCCAATAATCGTTTTTAGCTCAGGGCTGCAGTAACTAAGAGTTCGCAGCCTCTCAACCTACTACTGGTTCATTCCACACGACAGTTAATATATAAAAAAAAAAAACACGAATACCTCAACTAAGAAATGAATGAATGAAGAGCAGTGAAGTGCCTCGTATGGTTTAATAAAAGTTAAAAAAAAAATTATAAGAAAAAAATACGTAAAATTCAAAAAGGTTAATACCTAAAAGTATGCTACAAATAAAAACACTCTTTGGCACAGCGTTATGCAATACGAAATTAATTCTTGTATTCCATACGCCACGTGAACGGATCACTAAATAAGCAACACTCAAACATATACAAAGAAACACAGACACACACACATGTTACTCTTGGCTTCTCGTTGCAGTTTTGGCGCCAGTTTTAATGAATTACAAGCTTCGCCTGTCATGCCAGGCCCCTAGCATTCCGAAAAAGCTCAAAGGCGAGCTTCGGCTGTACAGAGCCAAGAGTCATTTAAGTTCACAGCGCGCAGAATTGTATCCGCTGCTGACAAGAAAGGTTGGTGCTAGGCCTGTGCGCGTCGTGTGCCTGTGTGAAAAGTAATGGAAAAAAGTTCCTCATTAAATATATGTACACACATACACACACATTGATATATAAGTATGTGCACATATATATTATATAAATTAAATACAAGTGTACCTATTATATTGTATATTTCATATATATTTTATATACAATATATTTACTTATATATATACACTGTATACGCGCATACATACACACAAATACTGTGAGAGTGAAAAATTTTCTAACTGCGTATGTCAAATTAAGAAAAGATATACGTATATTCCATATGATATATTCGTGTATTATGGCCGCTTAAAGAATTGAATAATTGAAAGTGAAATAATTGTTGTATAAATGCAAAATATTTAAACATATTTTTGGACAAACAATTCGGAAATATGATTTAGCGAAATAATGAAATACAAAGCAAGAGATATATGTAGTGTTAAATCAACTGAAAAAAAAAAAAGAAATCTCAAGGAACTATGGCTCGGCAAAAGAAAATTGGAATCTTCACGGCAACTTTTTCTGTTTATTCTGGCGTTGCTGGGGGCTTCTATTTAAAAGAAGAGGAGGTCCGCACACACGCATGGCTAGAAATATTCATTCGCCTACTCACACAGAGGTGCACACACAAGAGCACACGTATACACACGTGCACATACGCGATACACGCACTGTGCGCCAGTTTCATGCTGAATCGCACAAAACGAGCACAAAACAGTTTTTAACGACGACGAACAGAACGACAACGCAACGCCAACGACAACGCCAAGCGAAAGGACACGATGATAAAGTCGATGGGCAGCCGGAGATTTGGTACAGTGGGGTATCGTGTATCAGATTGTTGTTGCTATTGCCGTTGTTGTTGCTGTTACCGTTGCCGTTGCCGTCGCCGTCGCCGAACGAGCTCCTGGCCCCGTTCTAGCCACGCTTCGTTGTCATCGTCAATGTTATTTTTGTTGTTTCCTATTCGTCGTCGTCGTATTCGCGTTCGTTGTCGTCGTCGTCGTCAACGTCGACGTCGACGTCGTAGTTGTTGGTGTTGGCGCCCGTTGTGCGCGTTTATTGGTATATGTGTGTCAGTCAGTCAGTGCCCGAACATGTACATTTCTGATGTCCGGGTGTGTGTATGTGCGTGTTTGTGTATATGTGTATGCTGCAGCAGATACCTACAAGGAAATTAAGCCCAATTCCAAACGAGTTCAATGTGCGCACAGCCAGCCAAGGCAGGCAGTCGGTTTCTCGTTCTGTCGGATGGTCGGTCTGTTTACCTTTTAGCAACGCAGTGGCAGCACAGTGGCAACACTGGTTGTGCTCGTTTTAATACAGTAGTTGAAGCAAATTAACGTGTTTTAACTGTGTGCATAGTTATAATAAACATGGCAACTCTTGTTAAGTGCATATTTGAGCTGTGCGGCTGGTGCTCTACATGTGTGTGCATGTTACTATGTATACGTGCATGTGCTTGCATGTATGTGTGTATGTATGTATATATGTGTCGAGGAGCACAACTAAAAACTAGGGCAGTGTGTTTCCGTTTCAACGACAGGCTGCAGCAACTCTTGGAATCGTTCATTGCCTCGTACACGCTCCACGCGCACGGTTCGCATTCCTACGCAGCCAATTGGCGGAGCTGTCCATGCAGCCCAGCTGCAGGAAGTTGTAAATAATTTACGGCATTTAAAAAATGCAGGCCTAACGATTCAAAATCAACTTAAACAAAAGGAAATATTCAATATAATTTAATGCCTGTGGCAGACATTGCGTATGCTTAACAGAAATTAATTTGTGCGTTCAACTCGAAAGAAAAAGCTTTCACACTCGTTCGGAATACGCCCAAAGCACATGCGCCCCAATCACAAAGTGAGCGTGAGAGTGACAGTGAGAGTGAGAGTGAGACAGGCAAAGGTAGAATGCGTGAGAGCAGAGAGGGAGAGAGAGGCACAGAGAGCAACGCCTGCGAGTCCTAAAAATCGACGCTCAGCTGCTGTTTCTGCTTTAAACGTTGCTTCGCGTCTTTATTTATTTATTTATCAGGCCGCATTTTCATTTTTCCTATACTAACTATGCAGTTAGAGTCATTTGTCCGGAAAAAGTCGAAAAACTACGAATATTCTGCCACTAATTGCGAATAACGGGAATAACATATAAATAAATTTATTATAATATGATCAATTCAGAATAACAAGTAAAAATAATTCAATGTGTGCAAAGTGAGAGTGAAGTTCAACAATAATTCAATAAAATTAATCAATTTAATTATTTTTCTCAAATCATAGCAAGCCTTTAGATCAAAACTAATACAAGCAAACGCACAATGAAACTAATAACGGTATTCGAAAACAATTTAAAAATATAATATTTATATAGAATATTACCAATTAAAATTAATAATTCGATTATATAATAGCCCGAAAATAATGGTATAGAAATCGAAAAAAAAAGCAAAACAACACAGCTATAAGATTATTTCTACGGCAACAATAAATAAATAAACAACACACAACAATATAATTTGTATTCAATCAACAACAACAACAATTACAACTGGAACAAATCGTCTACACGTTGATGTGCGATTTGAGCGTGTGAATGTTGGCAGCCCTGGAGCCCTGCCTCGGTGGTTTAGCCTGTACTAGGTGAGTAGAGATATGGTGGAATCGAACTTAACCCCGCCCCTCTATAAATATATATACAAAGATACAAACACACTCTCCCACATATATACTGACGCACACAATTTCAAGAAGCGAATATGAGACGGGACACAACCATATCGATTGCGGCTCCTAATTTGGCTCTAATTGCAAAAGAGAATACAAAATCCAACCAGATACCGAAAACGAAAACAAAAACGATACCGAAACAGCTAATATGGCCAGCTGGTGTCCAAATTGTCATGAACTGCCACCGTTTTATCCGCCCATCTCGCCAAAGGTAAAACTCACACTTTCGTTTCACCAATACCAGAGCTAGGATAGCTACCGTTAATGCTCAAGTGTACTTTCAAGCTGGCTATAGATGTGCAACAATCAGTGCCACCAAAAAAAACTGTTAATCAATCATGTTGTGGTCATCTCTCATTAAAGCAAATCAATGGCGGCTTTCTTTTGGATTAATTAGACATTAATCATTTTCATATCTGGTTGCGATCTATGAATCATCTCAGTATATGTATATAAAAGTTTAGCATGTAAATTAGAGAAATTCCATGTCGTATAGAATAAATGTAATTGAACTAGTTTAATCGGCCATAAACTAATTTGTCTAGTTTCGATATTTTATTTTCTTTAGATGATCAAAAGCGATGCATCGCGATGTTTGTTATTATTTGCCCAGCTACTTGTGAACGATATGCACTTCCGAACAGTTCAGTTATCGATCATGAGTCGTTGAGCTACTTAATGACTGACTAATAAGAATCGTAAACGACTATCGTTCTCAAGTAGCTGAATTAACTGAACTATACTCGTGAATGTCATATGTATATCTGCGTATGTTTGTGTCCTCTTTTATGCATTTGTATGGCGGAGTACTTCTATACGTCTGCACCAGCTTGCGTGACCTTTGCAAATGTGGCACAAAAAATGAAACCAAAAGCAGACAAAGCAACGCTCAACGTGCAGTGCTCGGCGGGCAGTCCCCTAAGCCCTTCGGCCTTGGTAATGTCGCGACGCCAGCAGCGGTCAGCAATCAGTGGCCACAATCAGCGGGCCAAGTGCGACCCATAAATTGCTCAAAAAGTCGAAGGGTATTTGTCAACTGGCTGATTGCTGCTCGCTGCTTGTCGGTTGTCGCTTGTCGCTTGGCATTTGCCTTAGTCTGGCTGTCGTGTCAGCTCTGCTGTCTCTATCTGAGTTCTTCACAGTTCTTGGCTTTCCACAATTTGACGGACATGCGTCAAGTTATCTACCCACCTCCACGCCCCAAAATCAATAGTTCGCAATGTAAATTATTGCCACTTGGTCGTTGAGTGACTTCATCCATTTGATTGTCGCTTTCGGCTCAGACTTCTGCCATAATTTATATCGCGTCGCTATCTAAACGCCCTCCGACTAGATTATTAGTAGCAGCGGGTCATTTCTATAGTCTGTGTACAGCTCTTAAGTCCAGCAAAGGCACTTTGACACAAATTCCAAGCTAGACCAACAATTTTCAACAACATTCTGAGTAACAATAACACAGGTCAACAAGTTTGTGGTAACCGAAAATCATTCAGCGATCTAGAATATGTTATTCGAGGCCATGCGAGATGCAGCAACGTCAAGATAATTTATTTTATAGAATTTTAATTACAATATTGCATTTCAAAAAATGTTTATCCTTGTACTGTGATTGCATCTGAAACTCATAGAAAAATTAAAATTTGTTATTTTTCACAAGGAGAAAGGGATATGCTATCTAAAGTGTAGTGAGTGAAAGAGAAAGATGTATGGTGCGTATGACATCGGGAAAGAGTGGGTGTATGGGAGCTCTTTAGTAAATATTTAGATATTTGAATGACGAATAATGGCTAGTATAATATTTACAAGATATTTATAAAGTAAGCAATTTAAATCAACGATATAATTATCATGCTCCCAAAAGCAAATTTGCTGCTGGTGTTGCTGTTCTCAAGACATATCAGAGCTACTATTCTATATCACTGAATGTTACCAACATTTGTTAACTAGTGTAGTGAATCGGTACATTTGGGTTGTTTACTTTTTCCTTAAACTTAATGAATCGTGCATAAATATTTACAAGCTGTGTGTCGAATGTTTGCAATATAAAATATGTCTCTACTATATCTATAGCATATACATATGTATGTGCTTAAAATTACATTTGTTCCAATGGGTCAATTCGAATTTGGGAGACGTCTGTATGCCAAAAACAATATTTATTTACAGTCTATCGACTACTCAGTGGAAAATACGCTTTGCAGCGAATCATTATCAGAAGAGACGTGCTCTATATAGATTATAAATGTCAGTAGTGCAATAATCCAATTTGATTGATTTCATAAACAAATAAATTGACATATATACAATACAGACAGCTCGAATGCTCAAAGAAAACAAGTGCAGAGTTGATTTTTAGAATGGTTTACTTATTAATGGGTCACATTGGAACAATTTCAGTAAATTCAAGCATCTCATTAGATTCTAATACGATTTTCTGACTAATTGACGTTCACTTCGCCTTATCAGCATATTTCGCATATCAATTATCAATTAAAATGAACTGAACGTTCTTCTTATACCCTGAAGTCACTGAAAATGGGAAAATAGGGTATCATGCCTTTGTGAAAGTGTATGGAAGGAAATATAGGGAAGGAGAGAGACGTGCCAGTTGTAGTTTGTCTCTTACAAATGCAGACATAGGCTTGACTCTGCATAAAATAAGTAGTTGAATTGTTTCAATTATTTAGTTAGTTATCGATAAAAATCGATGCACTTAAACATTTTTAAATCGTAGCAATTTGGATACCTTACACATTTTGTAAAATGTCACAATAAACATTGATATATGTATTTATCGGGTTGTCATTATAATGCTCAAAATATCATTATGTATATTGTTTATCTAGTAATTTTTCATGTATGAGATTACACATGGAGCTCAGAAAATTGTTCCGGGTATTTTTGTAGTGGGGCACCGATACAATTAGATTGACTCCATATAGAATAATTAATGGGTATACGTCATCATCGTGCACTTGCGCTTAACATTATTCCATGCATTTCGCATTTCAAGGTTAGCTATAGATAGTTTCAAAAATACTCACATAAGTACGCGAATTGAAAGACTTTTATAATTGGCCAAATGCAATGAGCCAATAATTTGAAACGCCGCAAGTGTCGTATATGAGGAGAACTATGACTGTAAACAAGGCCTTGCTCGACTAGAGGATACCAAGTAAACGTATCCGTACTATACTAGGAAGAATGCGATGCAACGTAGGCAAAATTAAAGTAAAAAGGAAATTAAGAAAGAATCACTCATGGAAAGTATTTCCTTTGATGTATTGTTATAGCCGTGGTTAGCCTTCTTCTGTTGCATACTTTCGTACACAGGCATATTGCCGCTTATTAAGCACTCTCAATGGGTATACGGTATTAAAAATAAACGCTGCTGCCCCGGCTCGTCTCGGCCCGGCCCGGCTGATGATGATGAGCAATTATGGCTAGTGGAAACGCATAGTTAAGACGGAGGCATAGTTAACTGGGCCAGCTTGTTTGCATGTCGGGGGCGGTCTGGGGCGTGGGGCTTGGGGTTCTTTGTTGGTCTATCCCCGCAGGAAATAGCAAACAAAACGCGTAAATTATGAAACGACAGCTTACTGGCAACATGGCGTGACTGGGCTGAGTTAACCTGTCGGTTCCTCGATTGCTGCTGGGAGTCACAATGGGGCGACAGGTCAGATAGGGAGTGAGAGAGAGAGAGAGAGAGAGAGAGAGAGCGAACGCGAATGAGAGATGGAATGCAAAAAGTGTGAGTGTTTCGTGTACTTGTATTTGTGTGTGTGTCTGTGTGCTTAGAATGGCACTGGGCAGAAGAAAAATAGAGAAACTCATAATTTATATATTTATATTTGCCCTGCTGCTGCTGTTGTTCTTGTTGTAATAACAATTCATTGTTGGCAGCTCACCCACACATCAACACATATACCCAGGCTTTATTATACAAACTTGCAAATACCCTTCAAGTGGTCATACATATTTTCTTATAAACTTTAATTCAATGATATAGGAAATGATATAGGAAATTAAATTTCTTTAAAATCTATGCAACAGAAGAAAAATAATCATAAGATAAAAATGTATTTTAGTTCAAAAAGTGTTTACATTTTATTTTATTTTATTTTATTTTATTAGTTTTGTCAATTGCAATAAATATAAATAAAAAAAGAAAAAAAAATAAAAATAAAAATAAAGTAAAAATAATAATAATATTAATAAAATAAAAAATTAATGACAATAAAATATTTAAAAAATTTTAAGATAAAGAAGTTTAAGCCTAAAAACTAAAAAAAAAAAGATATAAATATATTTGTATTTTCCCTTTTTCCTATTTTATGTTACACTTTTAGATAGTCCAAGAAATATATAGATAGATAGAGTCAAATAGAATTAAAATATTAGAAAAATATATTTTTTGGCTTGGTTATTTAAAAAAAAAAAAAAACTTATCCAAATAATATTTGTATCTTGCAGCTCTTCAAAGAAATTTAAATGAATTGTTGTTAACCCCAAATAAGCATTGCTTGTTGATGGGGAAAGAGTATGCAATTGTGATTGGCATAGCTGTTGGATATTCTTGTATTTTTTCTTTGCCTTTTAATTAAATTCAAGTGTGTCGCCTGCGATGTCAGTTTTCGCGGTCAACCAGACAGAGAGCCAGTCCACGTCAGGAGATAGCACGTTGGCTAGCTGAGCAGCCGACTAGCTGAGTAGCTGCGTGGCTGAGTAGCTGAGTAGCTGAGTATCTGAATTGCTGAATAGCTAAGGCTCCTCACCGCAACATTCGTAATGGCCTGTTCATTTTCAGTTGGTGAGCGGCGTTTGGGCTGTTCGCTCGGTTCGCCTCCTTCTTTTGCTTGACTGACTTTGTGGTCTTTGCGTGTGCTCTGCGGTGCTGTGTGTGCGCGCTCGTGTGTGTGTGTGTGTGTGTGCGCGAGTTCGTGTGTGTCAAATGCAGATGTATCTATAATACATACATACATACATTTATTGCATGCGTATATATATACGTAGCATACGCAGTGATTCATTGAGTGCGTTGGCCCCGTTATTGAAAAGCGTGCAAAATTCGAAAATAGAAAAGGCAAATTACACTCACACACACCCATAGAGTTTGTAGTGGAGTTTGGCCTGGTGTGGCATTCCCATTCAGAAATTAGAAATTCGTGTTTCTCCGTCGTATGCTGCAAATGTCGCATGGCTGAAGTGTGACAACTCGAGCAAATTGTAGCCGCGTTCTGTGGCGAGCAGCGTTCAGTGTTCAGTGTTCAGCGTTCAGCGTTGTGCGTGTGTGTCGCGTCGAGTCGCGTCGCGTCGCCTCGCGTACATTGCGAGATCACTTTAAAAATAAAAGAAAAGATTTGTTTGTTGCTATTTTTAAAGGCGTGCCAAGTTTTTGTGTGGCGATCCGTTCCGTTTTTCGGTGTCGCGTCTTTTGGCTCTTTGGTGGCGTCATTGGCCACTTGGCCATGTCCAAAGTTGCCAGGGGCCTATATGCACTTGAAAGCCCAGCGAGTCTCTCTTGGCCAAAAAGCATAATCACAACATCACTACACACAATTGTACATATCTATCTCTATAGTGTGTGTATATATTAATATATATATATACATATATATACATTCAAATACAAATATCTAGCAGTGAGCCGCAGCAATGTAAGCTATTTGCAATGGCAAGCGGTTTGATCGGCACAAATATCAGTGAATTGACAAATGTAAGCAATTATCCCGTGATGTGTCAGCTACTTATTTTTATATATTTTTCTATCATTTTCGTGCATTTCATGTCCGACACTCTCTGTACTTTATTTTTGTTTACATTTATGCGCTTCGCCATGCAAACTTGAGCCAAAAAAATATGAAAAAAACAAAAAACAACCAAAATGTGGTCGATTTTCTAAATGTCAAACGTGACGTATGTGTAATAAATGAAAACATACACATAGCTATGCATATATAGTATATACATACATATGTATCATATAGTATATATTTTAATAAATGGATGCCGCCTTGTGCTCAAAATGTTGTCAAATGTGTCTTTAGTTATTCATGTTATCGCTAATAGTTGCAAACATGTTCATGGATACTTAATAGCTAATTAGTTATTAACTTGTGGATTGTGCTAGTCGCTTCCCAATACTCATATCAATATTTATTGCACACTCTTGCAGGGGATGTCGGGGTGTGATCAGAGCACTGTCGAATCATTGGCCGATGATCCAACAGATTCACCATTCGATGCCGATGATTGTCTCAAAGTTCGCAAATATTGGTGTTTTCTGCTATCCAGCATATTCACATTCCTTGCTGGCCTGCTCATTGTGTTATTATGGCGAGCGTTTGCATTCATCTGCTGCCGCAAGGAGCCGGACCTGGGACCCAACGATCCCAAGCAAAAGGAGCAGAAGGCGTCACGCAACAAACAAGAGTTCGAGGGAACATTTATGACAGAAGCAAAAGACTGGGCTGGAGAGCTTATCTCGGGTCAAACAACAACTGGTCGAATTTTGGTGAGTCCAACTTTACTTTAATTTAATTCAATTTCAATTTTAGCGGGGACAAAAGAAGAAGAGTGCATAGAAATTTTCGTTGGCAGCACAAAAATTACATTAAACAGAAATATATGTATTCATTTCGTCTGCATAATTTGAGTATATATTTTTTAGTCTATCAGTACAACCGATCACAATAGAGCGTAGCTCTATTGAGGCAATAGTCTCAATGGAAAATAGTTATATGTATGTAATTTTTTTAGATAATTATAATTAGAAAGATCAGCAATAGGCGCTGGACGAATTTAGTTGTATGATTAGACGATGTCAATTTTCTCTATACATGATTGTATTATATACTATATACGCTATATATACTATATATACAATATATACTTTATATTCTTTACACTATGTATAACTGATCAATTGTTAGATAATTGAGACTTTAAAAATATCAAAGGAAACTGTAAGGAATATTGTACTTTGTGCACCCATATTAAAGGAAATTATTGAAAAAAAAAAGACATTTGAACCATTACAGTAATTTCCGTTCCTAAAAGGCAAAGTTTTATAAACTAAATCGGAAATTATCATGAGTACATTTTTATATACAAATGTACGGGTTATATTCCCGAGTATATTAACCGACTTCAATGTATCTGGCTTCTAGCTATTTTCTATGTGCTCAGAGCAGAAAAAACCTGAGCACTTTATAAATCTAAAGGTCACACGGTTACTCCCAATACCAAGCTCAACAGCTATGCAAATAACAACAACAATATCGCCCAAAGCCAATATACTCATGCCCCCAGTGAGAAGGAGTATAAATACTCGTATAAAGCGAAGTGCATTTGGGTTATTCAGTCGATTTGCGTCGCTTTCATAGGATTCGCAGAGGGCAAACAAGTTGCGTGTAAAATATGATGTTTATATTTTTATTGTGGCACATTGCGGTGCTGCCTCCACCGGCGATTGCATGTCAACAACGGAAGCAACAAAGTAAATCAACCATTTCCATGTACCACAAATACTCGTCAGCAAATTGATTTATTTTTTGAGTGTTATTTGCCGTATGTCGTCTGTCGGCTGTCGGCTGCTTTGGGGGCTTCGACTAAGTCCGGGGATCTAGTCGTTAACAACTACTTAGTTATAAGCAACATATGTGCTGATAACTGAAAATACCTAATGGCTGGCAACCGGTCCCATGTGCCTTGCGAAATATGTAAACAAATATATTTCTACATTATGCATATGTCGCATTACGTAGTCATCCATTAAATGGGAGTTTCTGACTAAGCTCAATCTTAGCAGCGGCATTCAGAACATGCCGACGCGTTTGCTTAAGATATTACCTGGTACTAGACTGCTATCTACAAATTTATAATTATTAATTTTCGCTGTTTAACAGAAAGATTAGGCATTTGTGTATATTTTACTTATAAGCTAAGAGTTACTTTTCCTTGTTTTACTCTAATGCCCTGTGCTTTTTAAAGTGTGTAAGCAAGGTATAATTTTTTTCCTAGAATATTATGGGCAATATTTCAAAGTATTCATATTTCTGATCAGTAACAATAGCCGAAGGATCTGTTGGTTGGTATAGTCAACCGTTAGAAGGAATACGACGTTCTCCGACTTGAAATTTATTTTAAAAATTCTTTAGTACCTTTCCCATAATGTTGGTAACAACTACAATTGTAACTATAAAGTATGAATATTCTTGATTAGTAACGAGAAATTAACATGTATCCAGTGTAATATCTTCAATTAATAGCTACAGAAAAATGCAACAAATTTAGTTTAACATATTTTTTCAAAGAATTTGATAAATTTATATATTGCTTGAATATTGCTTGAGATGTTGATACAGCCACATCTGTTTATTATGATAATATACCATAATAACGTATATGTTGTGATATATAGTGGCCAATATATACACTGAGAATGCGCAAATATACACAAATACATCAAAGGCCATTCAAGCATCCAGTATTACTCATTCATAACCGCACATATGTATGTTTATAGTTCAAAAATGAAAAGTGTCTTGGTATTTTCAAGAGTTTTTTCGCTGCCTTGGCATGTGAATAGTTCATTTTATGCAATTTAATCTGATTCAGTAATAATACAAATAAATACAAAAGGATACAGTATATAGAGTTTGGTTAAATCAATAATTTATGCCATATTCTTACAAAGTTACGAAATTCTTTATGGAAGATATGGTAGCTATGAATATTCATAAGAATAATAGGAGTGAAGATGCGTTTGATATGTTTCGTTCGATCTATGAACACAAAATTTACGGTTATCTGAAATTACACTTTTGTGATTTGTTAACAATTTGGCTTCAGCAATTCTTGTCTTTATCAGGCCTCCCAGATTGAAAGAGACCGAATAAGGCAATGGAATTCCAGTTTATGCGAACGCAGTTAAAATACATACTACGTTCCTTATCATAAGCAAGTTTAGTATTGATGGTGTGACAGCAATAGGAATAGTTGGCGACTATAAGATACCCTGTATTTTGTTTGAAAAGACATGATTAGAAATACAGTAGAATCCCGTTATAACGACACGCAAGAACTGTTTTTATACCCGGAAGTCGCTATAACCGTATAGGTTTGCTTATACAAGTTTGTCTGGGAACCAGACTTGTCATCGCTATAACCGGATTCTACTGTATATTGAATGTAATATCAAAAATTGTACTATACAAGGTTATTTGAATGCTCTAAGATGACCCATGATAAGTGTGAGATGTTTTTATCTTTATCAAAGCAATTAAATGTTTTGATTTCATTTACTGTTTGAGACATACTATAAAAAATAAAAATTACTAAACTTGACTATATGTATCTAATATCTTCAGATGTCGCACATATGTTTGGAATATACTTAATATATTTCGATATACAACATATTTTGCGTTGATATATGTAAGTCATCATCAATCATCATACAGCATATACCCTTAATTTGTACATTTATTCATACAAAGTTTGAGAAGAGGAAACTGAAACAGTTTTTGCTCGATAAATGGCGCTGCATGGCTGTTTGCCATTAGTATAATACAACGGGCATGGCTAGAGCTACAAATACTTTCAATGTTCACTCCCACGCCCACGCCCACTTCCCATTAGAATTTGGTTTGTGTGTGTTTATCGAAATTGTTGTTGTATGCAAGGAGTCAGTCAAATGCCAACAAAAACTACAACAACTTTCAGCTAATATAGGGATACAAAATATGCGAAGATATGTCAGAACGCCAAAGCAGCGCAGGAAAATAAAAGGGCAACAAAAACAGCAACTGCGACAACAACAACATCAGCAACAACAACAACAACAACAACAATGGCAAATAACGTGGGCGAGTGCCAGGAAAAGGCCTAAAGAAAATCGATAAAAAAACCTCGCACACATTTCACTGTTACCAGGGCCAAGAGAAAGACAGCGGTAGGCAGGTCTGGAGTGTGGGCTGGCTTGAATGTTTATGGCCTGGTCAGGACTAGTTGGCAGAATGTGTGGCATTGTTGGCGCTGTTGCAGCTGTTGGCCGCATTTTAGATGGCTTCTAGAAGCATTTTGGCATTTGCCACTGTATCCTTTCGATTCGTTGTTATTGTTTCAACCACTATTGTCAGTGCCTGAATGAGCAAGTATGGATTTCTTTTCGGCGGTTACACAATCGACACTGCCTTTAACATGCACTTTAAGAGTAACTTTTACTCGAGATCCGCTGCTAATTGGCTTTAAAACTCTTTAAAGAGAATCCGAGAATGCGGAAGTGGAGCCAAAGACTTTCGCACAGCATTTATGGCAGCTTATGTCAGGTGGGTGGTCGTGGGGCTGGGGCGTGTCGGACACATCCGACTGCACACGGTCACGCCACCAAGACGCAAACGCTCGGCACTCTTTAAAAAACCGCAGTTGCGGCAATTTGTGGAAGTGGCAGGCGCCGTTGGTTCTGCAGCAGCGTTTTGGGCCATTAAACTGCAGGACTGGGGCTCTTCTTCTTCTCTGTTGTGTATCTGCGTCATAACTAAATTGATTGGTCTGATTGGCCATTGTGAGCAGCTGGCACTCAAGAAGATCCTATTTGCAAATGTATACCAGTTTAATGGGTCTTCTAACTCATGAAGAGGCAAGCGAAACGGTTTGCTCCTTTGCATTAGGTTAATTGCTTAAAGAAATAAATCATATCTCATCAGAAATTCAAAACATAGCATCAACTCCCGCTCTTTGGCTTCTTTTATTAAATATTTTATTACTTTTGTTGTTTGTCTAAATATTTTATAATATCATCAATATTTGCAGCTTTGACTGACCTTCGATAAAGACAAATTTCGTACCCCAAGCAGCTTTTTGGCTTTGCTGTATAGGATTGGTTTCAAACCCCCTTTCTTATATGATAAGTTTAGCTGTAATTTAATTTAATTCAAGATCATTCATGTTGTCTTTAACAAATTTTCGGTAAAAGATTAAACTGACAATATCTGATATACAAACAGAGATACATAATGGGAGTCACTTGATAGTTTAAGACAAGTATCCTAGATTACATATATTAAAACTCTAGTATATTTTCCAAACATCAAATCTCTAGTTTTAAAACCGAAATTAATTGTGGACGAACGGACTGGAAGACGGACTTTGCAGAAGACCAATATACTCTTTTCATTACATGCATGAATACAATAATTGATATAAATTGTTTCCTTAAATTTGTCCCATTTTGTATAGTTTTAGGAAAATACTAAAAATACTGCAAATTGTATAACTAACTTTCAATTTGCGAGCTACTTATCGTGTGGAAATTTTCTGCCACACCATTTCACCACCAATTTAGAATAACCTTAAAGGGATACAGAGCTCATGTGGTTTCCTTAACAACCTCTGGATGAGCTTGATATTTGAAGTTCAAGACTTTGCTTAGGCTCAAATCGGTTTTGCGGCCCCAAAGAGACTTCTGGGTGTGAGCATTCGAGAATGAAATTGACCCAGTTTCTCACTGATGACCATAACAACAAGAATATTCACAGCAATAACAAGAGCAGCAAGAAGTTTTTTTTTTATCATCTTTGTGGCCGTGTTACGTAGGCGTCGTTGTCTTTCCGTCTTCCCGGCTTCTGTGCTGCATTGATTACCTTGTCCAGATTACGTCAGCGGCGTATTGACTACTGATGACTACGGCCATACATACCTGACGTGGAAAGGGAAAGACTGACGTCAACGGCGGATGAGATTATGATTCTCTGTTTCATTAGATGCCAGCGTCGATTAAGTTAACTTAATGAAAAGACAACCGGTGACCCGTGGCGTATACGTAATCTTAAAGCAAGGCTATCTCTGAGGAGACTTCTTGCGCTACAGCAATTTACTGCGAACATGTTTCTGTATGCGATACGAGCATTTGCATAACAATAACAAACCAGGAAACTCGGCTTTAATATAGGGCGTAAGTAACTTGCGTGCGTCTTTTGCCAAATTTAGATTTCCTTTTGGGCATTGCTCTGCTCGATTATCAAAGCAATTACGTCTGTGTGGCTGAGCGAGTAGCCAAACAACGGCAATAACAATTAAGTACATTCAGAATAGCACGAAGTGCCAGCGGACGACACCGTGTTGGCCAAAGGCCCGCGCCTGCCCCAAGTTGCCCCAAGTTGGCTCACCTCAACTGGCCTTTTCATTTTGGCAAACAGCCCTGACATTTAACTGGCGCTCGACTCGTGCAGCTGTTGGTGCTGCTGCTCCTGCTACTGCTCCTGCTGCGGCTCCTGCTGTCGCGTTGGCCAGGCGACGTAACTCAGTCCAGTAATTACCTGGTAAAATTTTCATTATTGCCGCAGATTTATCAGCGGAACGCCCTCGACTAATTGCTGCAGTGATGTCGTTGTCGTACCTTGGCCAATAAATCAAATGGGCCACTGAGTGCAGCGCAGATCCGGCCGAAACACATAAACCCATTGAATTATTTTTGCAGGTCATTCAGCTGTGCCAAGACGAGAGACAGTTAATCAAGGCTGTAGCGACTCGAAGCACTAAAGCCGTGCAAATATATGATATATGTATCGAATATATATTGAAATAAGAGCGTTCTTTGCTATGAGAAATCACAGAAAGTGGTAATGTTATAGAGATGTCTGTATTGGCAAAAGACAAGTCTTTAGTATCTGATATATGATTTGTTTTAATTTGGTGAACGGGTCATTAAATACTAAATTCACATTTGCAATGGCTTCGTTATGAACAAAGTATTTTTTCTGCTTACGTAATTGTTTAGTGTAAATTCTCTTCTCCTGTCAAAACCTCTAGTTCTGGTCGCATATTCTGGTTCATAGCGAACCTGTGCGAAGGACATTACTAGCCGTCTCGCTTTCACTCAGCGACACCCGGGACCACGTTCAGCAACAGCTATAGTTGTCTCTCTCCTAGTGACAATACATTCTTTAAGTGCACTACAATACTAAATCAATCGATTAGCACGAATTGCCAGTCTTTCCCAATATTATTTCTGCATAATTAAATGTGTTAGGATAATTTATAAAATTCTTAGGAACTAAACTCTTAATGATTTCTTAATTAATTCCAGTGCACAATATGCAGTTGTTAATAATTGTGGGTAGTAAGGATATTTAACAATTAGATAGTAGATCTTTTGTGAATATACTGTATTGGTGTAAGTCAAATGTTTTTTTTTGTTCTTGAGCATACAAACTTAAGGTTATTATTAAAATAGGAAGTTGTTTCATTTCATTGAAGCTCATTTTTATGATTACTAACGGCATTTCTTTTTCTTTGTCCTATTTCAGGTCGTTCTCGTATTTATACTCAGCATTGCATCTCTCATTATATATTTTGTTGATGCATCTAGCGAGGAAGTTGAAAGATGCCAAAAATGGAGTAATAACATTACTCAACAGATCGATCTCGCATTCAATATATTTTTTATGGTTTACTTTTTTATACGAGTAAGTTCTACACGCAATGCTTATTTAATTAATTTATATATATATATATATTTCTTAATTTTGTTACTGATCGCAATTCGATTGGCTAAGCCATTAGTTAATAATAATTATTTGTAATTTGATTTTGGAAAAATTGTAAAACTCGATTGTGTTCTTTTTATTAACAAATTTTTTCCAGTTCATAGCGGCGTCCGATAAGCTTTGGTTTATGTTAGAAATGTACAGTTTTGTAGATTATTTTACAATACCCCCGTCCTTCGTATCAATATATTTAGATCGAACGTGGATCGGTAAGCGCAACAAATCAATTACCTAAATTTATATGAATTCCCAACAACAATTTGATGCATACAAATCGGTTTCAATGTCGATGATTTTCATATTTCTATTATCCCCCTCCCACACACACACGTGCGCACATAACAGCGCGAACACACGTTACCGTTACCATTACCATTACCGTTAAAGTAATATTTAATTGAAATAGCTCTAAAAAAGTCTCTTTAAAGCGTGTCAGGATCGATTTGTATGCATGCAATGTGCTTTACTCAACACATACATACATATCCGCATATATATGTATATATAAACATATATATATGTATGTCTCTGTGTATGTGCGGAAATTATAATCTGTGTCCATATATATATGTGTATTATAAACAGGTCTTCGATTTCTTCGAGCGCTACGTCTCATGACTGTTCCAGATATTTTACAATATTTAAACGTACTAAAAACATCGAGCTCAATACGTTTGGCTCAACTAGTATCAATTTTTATATCCGTGTGGTTAACAGCAGCGGGCATTATACATCTGGTATGTAGACACACAAACACACACATACACACACACAAACTCTCAACAGAAAAACGCACACACACACTCACACTGTATTCAGCTATGCATGACGACCGTCTTCCAGCCGGCTCTGTGACAGCTTTGCAGCGCGTGTTTGAGCCAGTTAAAAAGATTACGTATACGCCGCGTGGCACGCTGTCACAGAGCACGAGTGTGGCAAGCTGACGCTGATAGCTGAGGAGGGCATGCGTGGCGTTTTTTTGCAGTGCCCCAAAAGGTTCCATTTGTGTTCAATATGAATAATCGCTGATGCGTATTTATTTGCAATTGATCGATTGCAATTGCATTTACTTAAAATTTAGCTGGAGAACTCTGGCGATCCGCTGGATTTTAATAATGCTCATCGTTTATCTTATTGGACCTGTGTCTATTTCCTAATTGTGACCATGTCAACGGTAGGATATGGTGACGTTTACTGTGAGACTGTCTTGGGAAGAACATTTCTCGTGTTCTTTCTGCTCGTCGGCTTGGTAAGTTGAACAACAAAATGCTGAAACACTGAAACAAATTACACATTAGCAACAAATATGTCAATGAATCCAAACTCTCTTTTAGCAAATATAGACAATGTTTCTCTCTCTCTCTCTCTCTCTATGTCTCCTTCTCCAACTCTCTCTCTCCCAATTCCCTTCGGTCTTACCCAATTCGCATCGAGGCCCATTGAGTTTTAGGCCAAGCGACAGCGGTGTTGTCAGTGTGGCAATGTGTGAATGGTTCAAGTTCTGATTGTTGCCAAACGTACCATAGTACAGTTGCGCTCAAATCTAGCTTAGAGATCAAGTATTCAATAGAACAAGTAAACAATAGACTCCAGTAACAGTAACGTTAACAGTACCAGTAACAGTACTAGTAACATTAACAGTAACAGTAACAGTACCATTAGACCAAGTACTTTACTCAACCTGAAGTTGCCCCTACAGAGAATACAATCCGAGTTTTAGCTTAAGGATTTTATCAAACAATATATTACACTTTATTCAATTAATAATCTAAAAAAAAAGAGTATTTAAGAGATATGCTACGTTTTGTTTTCTTTGTAAATACAACATAGAACGACTTAATAATGGTGCACCGAATTAATTATGAAAATTTTTACTTTGAGACTAAGTTTCATTTATCTATCTTAAGCATTCATCAATCAAAGTTTCGTTAGTTTGACATCACTTGTAAGTAAGCTTAACGCGTTCCAACGTGCGGTCTCATTATCCACTCTCGATTTGCTCTTATCTCTACCCGCACTCTCAGCGACATATACTACATACTTACTCGTACAGCAGCTGGTAGTTGATTAATTTTGAAAAAAAAAAAAAACAGTTGCCTTTCTTCGTTTGTCTTTCTTTTTTTTTTTGTCTTTTTTTTCCTTCTTTTGAATACAAACTCGAAACAGATGCATGCAGTTTAACTATTTTTTGTATACATATACTATATATTTGAATTTTCAATTTACCTTTGATTTGGTAACAAGCCACAACAACAACAACAACAACAACTCGTAGACACCGACACTGACACCGACACCTGACAAAAAAGAAAATTATAAAATTGAAAAACTAAAGTTCATTAGGAAGACAGCGACAGGGATCATGCATATATATGTTATATATAGTAATAATGATAATCAAATTGGTCCCCATATACAAGGTATTCGCTTTTTATTACTGCATGCTTTAATGCTGGCTGCCGCAAATTTGATTTGAAAATAATTTAACCCAACCGCTTTAAGGTTCATACTCAGATAAGCAACTTAATTTAGTGTAACCATAAGTAAGAGCCTCCTTTGGTGTGACTGCCTGACCTCGATTCGTGCCCGTGAAGCAGAGGAAGTTATTTATCTGTAAACCTGTTGCTCAACCACACACACACACCTCTTAAGTCTTAAGAATCTTGATTTTGCTCAACAAACTTGTTAATTTCTTGCTGTATTCGTATGTGTGGCATATACATATATATATTTTAGGCAATGTTTGCCAGCAGTATACCGGAAATAATTGAACTCGTTGGTAGTGGCAATAAATATGGCGGTGAACTGAAAAGAGAACACGGAAAGAGGTAGTCTATAACATTCAAATATTCAATAATAAACGACATAAAAACATCACATTTAATCAAGAACAAGAACTGAGAATCATAAAATTGAAATGGATAATACTATAAAAAATCAATCAAACACAAATATCGATCAATTAATATCAAGTTGAAGATGCACCGAATAATTTGCATTTATTTTTAAAGAGTAGATCACAGATCTACATATATAAAGCATATGCTGGAAAACCTTAGTTCGAGCTTTAGCTTTGCCTCTCCAGCAGCTCAATTCCAAAACTTGAATTAAAGTCACATGAGGGCTATGAATGTGCTTAGCACTCGTGTTAGGAACACAACAACAACAAAAACAAAAACAACTCATAATTAGTATTGAATTAGTTACGTTAATATTCAATTATCAAATTAAGTACTTAGTCTGTTACCCTTTGTTATATATATCCATATATTTTTATAATTTACCAAATGGATTTGTATTTTGGTAACTCGCATACAAAGTTGACTGTAATGCAAAGTTCTACTAATATATACTATATATTTACCCATCATCAAATGTAGCTGACAGTCAACTCTGACTAATAAAAGTCATCTGATTGCCTAAACAACTTTTCAATAAAATGTATATCTTACCACAAAAAAGCAAAAAAAAAAAAAAAAACATAATATTGATAAATCATACAAGTATAAAGAACTTTCCATATTATTATTATTTACATTTCTTCCTTTTTTTGTATACAGATCAGTTAGTCGTCTATTCTTTTTTTGTCAAATAATTATAGTAGGGTTTTTGGTATTCGTACTTTGTTTTGATTTATTGATGAACTCTCACACATTGCTTTTAATTAGTTATCAATTCGTTCTCTAAACACTTTTGTAGGCGTGTGTTTTACATGAATTTTACTTTTGGCCCGAATACTCTGTCCATTTCTTGCTTTTCCGTTAACATTTGAGTTATGTTTGATTTGCCATGCTTTCCGTTTTGATTTTGCAATAAATAACACCAGAAGTACAAAACAATTTCAGAATAGTTACCGGTTTGTTTTTTAATCATTTATTTGTTCAACGTTTTACAGCATTTGAGCAACATTTACGGCGCCTTCTTGTTCACACGATTCAATTAAAAATAAAACATCGGTCACGCATTGCCAATAAAAAAAAATCAATTTTTAAGTACACATAAATTGTTAAATTCTATTTGAAGAGAGTTTGAGCTACATTTCGCAATAATCAATTCCATTTTTAATATTGATCCTCAAGTAAAACGTTTTTTGTCAGTGTCACCGTAACATAACTAGTACATCGAATTCCCAATACTCTTACAATAATATGTATAATTATTTGTATTTTCACTTCAATTTGTTTTATTTTGAAAGGCAGTTTCCAGTAAAGTATTATAATGTATATATATATTGTAATATTTGGAAATTGTCTTTCGCTTCGGTAAGCCGACTGTTCTGTTTATTGTATAATCATTCAACAAGGCATTTAAGCATTTAGGTTTATTTATTACTCAACAACTCTCTCTATCTCTCTATCATTGCATATCATTTAGTCCACTCACTAGAATTGGAAGCTATCGCCATTTAAATTTCACTCCTCCCCCCTAAAAATAAAAAAATAAAACTCATTCGTGCGCGCCTAGCTGAGTCGAGACTAACTTCGCACACTTCTAGGCAGCCATAGAGCACTTGTCGTGTACAGCTGTAAATCTGTAAATTTTAGACCTTAAACAAATACGTAACTACAGTAAATATTATATTTAGATGCGGTAAAAGTGAATATATCTTTTCAGAGATCCAAAACTGTATATACGGAAAATCTAAATAAAACCAAAAATCAATTGTAAAATTAGCTGTAAAATTGAGCGAATGTCAAAGTATGTGAGCGTGTATGTATATATGTATATGATAGTGTGTGCGTGTATGGATGAATGTGTGTGTGCGAGTGATCGAATTGAGAGTGTGTGTGCATCATCAGCGTGAGCCGTGTGGTTGTGGGGGAGCTGTGCTTCCTCCTCTTGTCCAGCGTTGTCTGCTTACGTTCATTCACGTCGTCGCGTCGTCCCCTTTACGAGTCTTGTGAGTGTCGTACTGTACTGCATATTCTTTTTAACACAACACCATCCAAAGACCAGCAACAACTAGTTAGCCAAATACTAAAACTGCAATTGTAACTGAAACTGAACTATTTTGGCACTTCTCTCTATATTCTAAAAGTGTATGTGTGTTGTTGAATTTAGGCCGTGTTCGCTAGTTGGATACCAGAAATCACTGAACTGGCTGCCCAGAGAAGCAAATATGGTGGAACTTATAGCAAGGATCCTAGAAAAAGGTACACGAACACGTTGCTGGCTGTACCACAAAAAAAAAAAAAAAAACCATACAAAAAGAAAAAAAAAAATACAACAAAAAATGCAATAATATAAATTGAAAACCAAATAACAACAACAACACCAAAAATATAAACTACCAGAAACTATAAAGCTACAATCGCTACAATCGAATTAACCTAAGTTTTTCTTATATTGCATTCTTACTAAACTTCAGAAATTCCAAATGAACAACCTTTTATACGATCTCTTATTATTATTTCATTGTCGTTTGATATCCTTTATTTTATTTTTCTTATTATTCATTTCTTTATTTTAATTTGATTGTTATTTGACGTCACTTGAACTTGCATAAAAATGCCCACATATTTGCTATCAAATTTTTCTGCTCAGCAACTGACCCACAGAGCAGTTGATTGAAACAGCAAAATAAAAAAAAAATAATAAAAAAAAAACAGTAATACGAAAATCAGATCTGAAACCACTCGAAACAGTTGCAAGCAGCTTGAATTGAATACTTGAAAAAACAAAAATGAAAATTGTTAAGCAAATCAAATTTGAAACCTTTCAAAGTACCAAAAACGGCATTGGTTTCTTGGCGGCATGTGAAAGAACAGAAGAAAGAGCAGAGTTTCGACTTGGCTCTCTTGACTGAAATACGTAAATCAAGTAAGGCTTAAGCTTAAATGTCGAATTCTTTGGTTGTTGTCAAATCCTTCTGTAAGTCTTGTAATCTCTCTAAAAAATAATCAAAATGCTAAGCATCATCACAATTGTTGTTTATCAGTTGGCTTCGTTAGATGACGAGAATGTATGCAAAGCAGCAGTTTCTCTTCTCTGCTTTAATTGAACCCAAAAGCTTTTGCCCCAGACATCGTAGCGCCTGGCGGATATGCTACACTTTTTTCCAAACACACATCGCAATATCTACTATGAATATGAGCAGAAATTCTGGCATCTCTCTTCACACATTACACGACAACAATGGATTACTACTCTTACTGCTACGATTCGAATGATAAATACTCTGTATACGTTAGTGTGTATGTAGTTTGGCTTTGACAGTAACACTTATTGATTTCGTATTGTATTCGTTGCGCTGCCATAACTCAAAGCATGCATCACATTTGTTAGCATCATTTCGGAATTGATTGCAAAAACAAGCCAACAGAGCAAACAAATTTATACACGTATACAAGTACACACACACACACGCACACACATACAATCTACATACATATTTGATATGCTTAATTCGAATTTTTGAAAGACAATTTACAGAAGGGTTTGAATTAGTTGTGTGTGAGTGCTAAAAAAAGAAAAAAAAAGAAAAGAAAAGAAGGCCAAAAAGAGAGCAGAAATCTATGAATTTTGGCATATTTAGCTGACGCCGATGCATGGCTTCTGAGTTCTAAAGAGAAGTCGTAATAAATGTATATTTTGGTCGATACAAATCCTGATTTGTTTTTACATTTTAAAGCTTGCTCTATTTCCCTTTCACTTTGTTTTTCTTTTAAAGAGCAATTATCTATATATGTATATGAAAACTTAAAGTGTCAGCTTATCTTGTATTTAATTTTGGGCTTTACTTAAACCCTTTTGAAGTTTGCCAAAAAGGTTTAACGAGCGAGTTTTTATGCAACTTCAGAGCAGAGTCAATTTATACAACAAATTGGTTTTGTTTATAGTTTTAGTTACTCCCCCCGTTGAAATGCTTCGAACCAAATAGCTTTTTTCTAACTTTGGTTTTTGGACTTACTTACAAATAAATAACAACAAATTAATTTAAAAATATTAAACCAAAAAAAAAAAAAAAAAAATGCATAACATTAAATTGTTTGTTGGTTTGTTTGTTGGAACACACACCATGTTGCCGCTTAAGTTCTGTATTGATTTGATCTTTGAACATTAATAATAATTTATTCGAATTCTTAAACACGTTTTATAATTCTACTAAAATACTACATAAACATTAAACAATGAAGTAGATATGTTTTTTGCAATTTTATCCACTACCTACTTACATATTATATTGAACTCACTTGTAATTACAAACATACATAACTACACACACACACACACAATACTCGATCAAGTATGGCATCGTGAATGGCCATGCTGAACACAATTTATACAATTTACATAGTTAATCATCATCTCTAATAAACATACTTAAAGTCGTTAATTTGCTTGCACCTAACTACTTAGTCTGCCGCAGCCACGCATATAAGAGTAATGAAGTTGCGCGAATCGGCGCTGCGAAGTTCTCCCGATGATTTAATTAAGACAAACAATTTATTTGTTATCAGTAATAGTTGCAGTATCTCTGTGTTTTATCGTTATCAGCATCAGTATTCGTATCCTTATCAGTATCAGTATCAGTATCAGTACCAGCATCATGTCCACATTCGAATAATCTTTCCCGATTCCCGACTCCAATTAAGTATAGACTCTCATGTACACCATCCACAGATACAATGATACAACGCGTTTTGTTTGTTCTCTATGATTATATATATTTATGAACTGTTATTGGAAATCCACACACACACGCACACAAATGTAAAATGCAACACCCGATCTTATCGTAGTTGTAGTGACCAACAGGCGCCAAAGCCCAGACCTATCATCCAGCTAAAGTCAAATTAGATTTGCATTAACTACTGATAGCTGTCTGTACTTGGCTCTAGAGATCTTCGCAGTTACTATGTGTGCTCGATTTATATCCCAGTACATATACATATATACTCTCTCTCTCTCTATATATATATATACATATATATATTATAAGACAACACGTTCCCCCAAGAAATCGAAAGCCAATTCCATATGGATAAAAGCAATAAAATTAGCTGCAGACTGTTGAAATGGTTGGATGATTTGTAAAGAAAAGTAAAATGATATGATTTTGTTTTGTTTTGTTTCCTATTTCATTTCGATACGATATTCTTTTACTATAATTTCCATATATTAGTTCTATATGATTTTCAACATCTAGCAACTTCAGTTCTCACAAATATGACGACTGGCGTTATCATCTAAAGAAATAAAAACAATACACAGCAATAATAAATGAAAAACTGACAAAGCCACCATAGCATCAATTAGCAGGTAAACAAAAATATTGTGTCGTCAACGTCGTCGAGCTGAGCTAGCTATCTGTCTATCTAGACGTAAACTTACGTATGTAACTGTATCTATATAGCTTTTGTCTGCCAGTCGATACTTCACTCTACCTACATATGTATAGTTATATATATGTATATATATTCTCTTTCTCTGTCATCCCTTTGTCTCGGTCTGTTGAGCCCCTCGCGTTCTCTGATCTCCGGCAATATAATTTTTTGTTTTATTTGTAACAATTCAAAAGACAACAAAACGAAATACTTCACTATCATCATTATCTTTCATACTGAATACAGGCGATTTTTGCAAGTTGTATACCTGAGATTATAGACTTGATTGGAACAAGAGCCAAATATGGGGGCACATTAAAAAATGAAAAAGGGCGAAGGTGAGACCAACTAAATTTTCTTACAATCCATAGACAAATAAATAACCAACAACTGATCTTAAAAATGTAAACAACCAGACTACTTACAACCACAAAAAAAAAAAAAATCGAAAAAATATATAAAACATATATCCAAGTCAATAAAAGTTATTTTCAATTAACAAAAAGACTTTGCTCTGATCATTAAACACCAAATCAAAATGAAATTTCTGCAAGTGAAAAAAAGAAAAGATACAAAAATGTGAATATTAATCAAAAAGAAAAAGTTATATATCTCTTGTGCAGTATTTACTTTTACTTTGCGCTTCATTCATTCAAATCCTTTTCGCGTGAAAATATATAAATCTGAAATTTGATTTTGATTTTAACAAAAAATTTTAACCAGACATAACATACTACTACATAACTATATATATATATCTATATATATGTATATATATATATAGTGTATATACACTTATACAAATGTTCCACTGACACACAAACACAAACTCACACTGAAAGCCTCACAGAGCGCGGCCAACTAATAAGCATAGCAGCAAAGCAGCTAGCTAACGGCATCAAGACACATATTACTCATACGCCCCATGGCCCGGTATGGCTATCCAGCAATACGTTGCTATACCTTCTAACAACAACAACAACAACTACTACTATCCAATCAATCAATCAATCACAAACTCAAAACGATTTCAGAACATTCGATCGATCAAACACACGCCCACACACACACACACACACACACATGCACACACACAATTACATTTACAACAACAAGAACAACAAAATAATTGTGGCAAATGAAACGAAATTACAAATGCAAAAGCAAAAGCAAGAATCAACAAGAAATTTAATACAGAAATATACATATATTTATACTTTTCAATTTTAATTTACAACAACCACATCCACAACCACAACAACAACAGAAGAAACAACAACAACAGAAACAACAACAAGAACTCATTTTGTATTCGTCTTTGGATTCATTTTGCTTTCTATTATTCGCTTTATTTCGAACTTATTGTGTCGTCTACGTTGCTCTACGTAGTTAAACTAAACTGCCAATGCAGGCGTGGCAGTTAGGTATTTACTATATTCTCATTTAAAGGCTCGCCCCATCGATATGATTTGATTAAATTGATATATAAATATATACATATATATGATTTGAATTTGAATTGTATTTGATTTATTTTTGGATTGGCATTTTTGAGAACCATTGAATCCTGTTTGAAAACAATACGAAAATAATAATTAAATATAAAATAATAAAACAAACAAAACATGTATCGTACTTAAACTGTTCTGAGTGTATAATGTGCGTACTCTTAACTACCAAATTATCTTGTTGTAACTTTAATAAATTCTTTTTGATCGCCAAAATTTATCAACCTACTCTTCTGCTCTCTTTACATATCATATCTATATCTTGTTAACAAATTTTGATTACCTTCTTCATTTATTAGTTGTCCCAGCGCAAATTCTCGGCGCAGGTGTTGCACGTTTTCAGTTTCTAACCTTTAGTTGACTCTACAAAAAAAAAACAAAAAATTAATAAAAATAAATCTCAAACAAAAAACATCAATTGAAATTGCAGCTAAGTAAATAGGCAATGGGGTTGGGTGGGGCAAGATTGGCTAAACCCGAACCTGAACGATTTCTTATGAATTTTGGTTTGTCTTTGGTTAAACTTGTTTTGTATGCCATCATCTAGTCATGTTGCATTATATTAGCCCTTGGAGAATCAGTGATTGGTGTTTAATAATATTGTGTTAAATATTCGTAATTGTCTATATAGTCCTTGATAATCGAAACTCGTAATTCGTATATAAATATATAAATATATATGTATATTATGCAAACCAAATAAACGATCAAAACATCCAGCGATAATAATGCATATTAAAATATTCCATTAAATAACGAAAAACAAACAACAAGAACAACAACAAACGTATACGTAAATATTAGAAAATCGCATTAAACAATGTACACACACATAGCTTCATTCGTCACATTCTTTGACATTTAAGTAACTCCTAAATAAAGCAGCTGCCCCTGAGATCTGTGATCTAAATCCGAATCGGAATCCGAATAAGCAATATTTTTGTCTAGTCTGTAAATTGAAGTACGTCAAGGCTGCATTATTTTGAGTTTGGTTTTTATGTGCAGTCGTCTAGCCATGCATTCGATTTGTTCAATAATCAAGTGACATCAAAACTAAATATGTGTGTGTGCAATATCTTAATAAATAAAATAAAACTAACGATGCTCATATATATACAAAACATATAATACTTTCAATCTCTGTCCCAACTCAATCTCTCTCTCTCTCTCTCTCTCTCTCTCTGTCTCTCTGTGTCTCTCTCTGTCAATCTGTTTATGTCTCTACTACTTCCTATTAATGTTGTAGCTATTGAGAAACTGTATTTATGTCTTCCGCTATATAATCGAAGAAAAGACAAAAACTATGTAATTGTTTGATTTCGTATTCCTTGGTTCATTTTATTGTTTCTGTCTGTGCTCTTTCTCTCTCTCTATTCCATTATATTTTATACTTCTGTCAAACGAAAAAACCACAATAAACCATATTACAATCAATAAATAAACGAATTGGCGCATATAACAAGACCCAACACAACTTAACATGAACATCAATCCATTTGCGTTGTAATTTGTACTGCTGTTAGCTATATACGTGACTCTCAACTCAACTCAACTCTATTAGCTCTATCAACTCTATCATCGTGTTATGTGCTATGTATGGATGCGATTTTGGAATTGGCTTGATTGACTGATTGACGCCATTTGTCACCCAGTAATCCATACCTTACCATTTAGTTCTGAATCGTGATTGACGCGAAGCTGCTGAAGTGCTATATACTAAACATATCTCATGTAGAATTGGAATCGCGTAGGTCGAGACTTTGTATTGCGTTCACAGTCTTGGGTGAGTTTTGAGTGCGGTTTCTGGCCAGAAGCTCTTGCCGCTAATCGAAAAGGCGGACACCTACACAAATCTGTGGTTAAAGAGATACATAAACCCAATACCATCCGAGTCCCACCAATACATTAAGTACACATTCAGTTATTTTCAAGCTCTCAACTAGCAACCATCTCTGTACCCATTTTGTGTGGTTCATTTTGAGTTATTTGGCCCCATCCACATTTATATCACATTCATGGCACGTTAAGGATTCATATGAAACGTATACCTCATTTGCTCAATGGATTCTTTTTCGGTTCCTTTTTGGTTTCTTTCATATGCCTCATGTGTGAAACACATGAGCTGTATCGATCTTAAAAAGTAAATAGAATATCTAAATGAAAGTCAAAATGAAAATGCGTGGCCAGGCAAAAACTTTTAACTTTTCACCTATTCGAATCTATTCGTTTCCCCCGATACTATTGCATTTTGAGAACAGCATCAACAAACAGCACATTTGTAAGCAAAATAAACACAACTACGAAAAAACATTGCAAATTAGATTAGTTCAATAGTTACTTAGCTTGCTTTCGATTTAGAGAATGAAACGAAACTATTCCCCAAACACCAAAAAACTCGTTGACACCAATTAGCGAAATTCATTCACCAAAATGACAAGCAACAATCTGGATAATCAACTTTACTCATCTACTCAACATTTCTAAGGTCATTTCTCGATTCGATAGAGGATATCCGAGATAAAGATATCATAATTGCTTTGAGTATTATCTGTTCGTTTAAGCCTTAAAAAAATTTATCGTAAACTGACGATTCAAATAAATGTACGGAATTTGTGTTTCGAATTGGATTTGCGGTCTCCGTTTTTTTTTTTTTTTTTTATCAACTGGATCAACTTGTGAAGGACTCAACCGGGTCTCAAATTCCTTTGAGACATGTGCAAAATATAATAAAAATAAAAAATAAGAAGATTATTTGAGTACACATATATACATACATCTTTCATACATCCAACTCGAGCTTGTAGTATGATATGGTGCCTGCACCCTCCCATTTACCCTTTACTCGCCCACACAACCACAACCTCGCCCACACCCACACACAGAAACACATCCACACACTAATTTAGTTATAATCAGAAGTACGCATGTTTTAATTGATGCACCCTGATTGCAATTAGTTAAGTAGGAGAATGAGAATGCCTGCCCGAGTTTGCCTGACTGCATGCCTGTCAATAGAGTTACAACCCGAACACATAATAATAATACATATACTATGACATACCTATATATACTCGATATGAAGACACTGAAGTAGTTTGGATTGGAATGAGTGTAGCAATGCCCTGTATATATGTTAAGTATATAAACGTAGAGAGAACACACAGTTATTTATTTCTAGTACTCGTTGATGCTTTATACGATGCATGTAAGTTGAGTAATACCAACGGTGTGCGTAGCTATTCTTTAGTTAGTGAAACTCTTCTGTTTCTCTTTCACTTTCGTTATCGTTTGACTTGTGAAATACAAATGCAAAGCTATGGACCCAGTTGAATATTAAACAAGCGCTTTGCACCTGTACCTGTACGTATTTAATTTTGAATCTTTTATTTTTATTTCCTTTTATTTATACCTTTTATTTTGTGTTCAAAGAGATTTCTGGGGTAGCAGACTAAATTCATGCATATTGCAGTGATTCTTCATTTAATTGTATTTTTTCGTGTCTATTATAAAATTTTGTGTATTTTAATTTAATGAAAATACAATGTAATTTATAATTATAATACTGTTTACTGTTTTAACAACAAAATAACACTGACAAGTTGTAATAGTAATTATAATAACAACAAATCAGTTGATAACCTAAACAAATAATATGAAAATATTAATCTATAAATGAATAAGAAAAACATATAAAAAAAAAACACCAAATATATATAATACATACACATACTCATACACGCACACACACTCACGCACGCACACATTCATTCATTACAACTGTAACTAGTTGAGCTTAATTGCAATCATTGGCAAAACTAAACAAAATGCAATAGATTTTGTTTGCCAATGATTGCAGCGCACACATATACACAAACACACATACACACACACACACATGCGCATACACATATACATCGCACACATACTCACTGCACACTAATACAGCTAAGCTACACGCAACACACGATAGTTGTGGCATGTCAAGTGTCACACTGCTTCTGCATCCCACTCTAGAATTAAGTCACACTCTTCTTGCTTATGAATCGACTGCCAATTCCAGAGAAATTACTAATATATCTTTCTTCCTACCACACACAAACACAACCACACACACACACATAGACATATTGTGGTATGCGGTCACATAACATACGAGTCCGTGTCGCATTTCCTGAAGGACTTTCTGCACGAAGATCGTGAGGATGTCGACGTCGAAGTAGTCTTTTTACATCGGTAAGTTTGCTTTCTGATCCCAATTTCCGTTTTTTCTGTATTTTCTTTTGAATATCGATCAAAAACACTTTTTGTACAATTGATTATTTAAGTTTCATTCCTAAGTTTCGTAAATGTGTTCTTTTATACGATAGATCAATAATTTAGTTAAAGCAATCAGTAAAGAATTCAAATCAGTTTATAAGCAGAATTATTATTATCGACCTCGCCGGAGGCAAGACACATTTTGTTTTGCTCTCTCTTTCTCTCTCGCTTAGAGAAGGTCTTAAACAGTTAAGTCTATAAATTAATTAGTCAGCGCACTTACTTTAAGCATCATTGCATTATTCAAATTAGTTCGTAGCTAACACAAAATTCCAATTATGATTTTAATTTTGATTTGGACTGTTCAGTCATATACCTTAACTTGTTCTACATAATTGATTAATATTAACTATATATATATATGATATAACGTAATGTAAAACAAAATAGCAAAGAGCCCGACCTGGAGCTAGAGGGACTGCTGAAGCGCCACTATACAACAGTGGCGTTTTTTCAGGGCACAATGATGAACGCAGTCGATCTGGAACGAGTCAAGGTACACAATAACACTGCAAGGAGCAAAGCATAAAATGCATACACATATACAGAGAGACACACACACCTACATACACACACGCGACACAAGCACAACACATACAAACAGAGTACACAAATTACAAATATACTGAGGTACGAATATACTGATCAGCGAAGTCCAACCAGAGTTAGGCCGAGCCGAAGGTGCTCTGCCCTCTGTAAGGGTGCATACCCAGTCTGTGTGTACATAGATAGGCATTAGCTCGACCACATACTAGTTTATAGACAGCGTTCGGCTGACAACAAAGTGCAATCGCCTTTCACCCACTACAATACAACTGCCCACCTCGAGTCCCTTAGCCTTTAGTCTTTAGCCTGCCATAATTCGCTGGCCACAGCCCCAGCCACAGCCACAGCCACATCCACAGCCACAGCCTCAGTCACAGCCACAGCCCGAACTCTCTCTCAAAAATTTGCTCGTTCTCACGTTAATTTCTTGCAATTTTTCTTAGAGATTTTTGATTCCTCCATTTGCCTTTGTTCACTTGACACGTGTAAGATACTTGCAACAAGGATGATGATATCTCAGTCGGCTGTATCGAGTTTAAGCTTTTGCAAATCTACAATAGTAAATACAATTTTGATTTCGTTTTTCGTTGATGGAAAGGAATATACCCTTTACTAGTTCTTATGTAAACCACTTTCGTTTCACTCTTTTCCGATTCCTACAATAATAACTACATACATATCTAACTAGTAATGTTTTCGATTTGTTCACGTTGGCATTCAGTAATACTAATAACCTGCTCAATGGAATGTCCTTTTAGCTGAAATTTTATTGAAGTTTGAATTTTCTATTCTATTATTTCATAATTAATAACATAGAACTAGTTTATGAATATAAATATATATATACCCGATTATATATATATATTTACATCTTGCTTAGCATAAGATTTTTTATCTTTAAATATATATACATATTCTTTTGATTCGCAGCACTTTATTTTTATTTTTTTCAAACTAAAGTTTAACTCAATTTTATTCCTCAACTTCAAATTAGACTTAAGTTTTCATATCTATGTATTACACATTTGTAAATATGTATGTATTTTTATTAGATATAACAGCTTCTATTTTAGATAGGATTAGAGTATGAATCAGATAATTTAAGGAAACTTAAGGGTCGAAAATTACTTGAAAACATTATGAAATCTTTTACTTTTGTACATAAATAATTAAATATATTTACAAATAGTATAACTTATAATTGATTTCTAGTATATTTTAATTTAGTTGTAAACGTATTGAGAATTATTTGTGGCAATTTCATAGAACATTTCGCCTATCGCACACTTAATTTCTTCGACCAGAGAGTTTCATTTCATATTCGATTTTCTTTTTCTTTTTCATTTTCTATTCTTTCGTCATTCTCTCGCTTACTCCAACTGCACAATTATGAAACAATGTGTACTCATTGTGTTTTCACACAACACACACATACACGCAAATCTTTTCGGTTATAATACTATCCATTTCTATGCCAAAATCTGTGTAAATTGGAACTCTAAAATTAACACAAAACAACTCAAAAAAAAAACTTTGTACTATTCTTTTCAAAAAACAAAAAAAAAAACATATAAATATATATACACATATATATTTACGCCCAAAACTTAATGACCAAAAAATACAAATAAAAAGTAAACCACCCGATTTGGAACTTGAGGGTTTGTTCAAACGCCATTTTACCACCGTGGAGTTCTTCCAAGGAACCATTATGAATCCGATTGATCTGCAAAGGGTTAAGGTAAAACAATTTTTTATTTTATATGTTTCTCTATGTTCGTTGGTTAATTTACTCAACTTTTTCATTTTCTTGCTGTTTCTGTTCATTTAATTGTGCGTGTTGCCAAACCAAACCAAACCAAACAATACCAAACCAAGACAATTAACTTTGTATTAACATACTTAACATATTTACATACTAACCATACCGACTTATCAAACACCTCTACTCAACTAATTACACGCATATCTATATACATGTATATATATATGTATTAATATTTTAATATATATGACATCTATATATGTAGAATATATGTATATGTATATATGTGTGTACGTCTGTGTGTGCGTAACAATTATAAAATACCCAATATGTATCAATGTAATATTCTATATATGTATGTATGTAACTCTCAGCTCATTATTCATAATTGTGGCATAGTTTTGTGTACATCAATAGTACGAAATACATTCATTAAACATAATAAATATACTTATATGTATACTCGTACAGTAAACGTTGGTAAATTGCAATGTATTAGAAGCTGCAGCAGTATTAGAGTACCGACCTTTGTGTGCGTACATTTGTTGACTGTACGAAAAACACGTTCAATATAAGACATATACCCACGATAAGACACATATACTAACACCAACAGCAACACCCATACACGTATACACCGTAAATTTTTGGACGTTATTGTGTATGCAAACATTTATCGTGTTCATTGTTAGATTAAGCCGTATTATTTTCCAAAACCCAAACATATTTTTAATATATTAATATCTAACTTACAATATTATATATATATATGTGTGTATGTATGTGCTAAGTAAATTATTGCATATAAAGTAATACGAATATGCAATTCTTAAGTATTCTTAACATAAAAGACATACCTTAATAACGGGTGATGGATGGACTATCTGCTCAACAGATAGATATATATGGATAAACAAAATAAATGTATATACCTGAAAAAAGAAACCCTTTTATAAAGACATAAAAAACAAGTGTAGTTTGATTTCAAAATATCTACAAAAAACTTAATTACCATGAAGCTATAATTGTATTATGATAGATCAAGGGGTCAAGTATTCGATAAAGTCAAAGATATTATTTGAACTGAGTACAGAATTCCGCTTATAACTCAGATGAGTGAGCTTTAACGACCTGAATTTTATCCGGAGAGCGATGCCTATTATCTAAAATTCTTTCCTATCGGAGATGATTGTAAAGTGTTCAATGCTTTTCCGCGGTCCCTTTGAAGGCATCAGGAGGTGGTGGTTGCTCATGCCTGAATAACATATGTACTCAAATACAATAAATTCCATAAAACTAATCTTTGCGTCTTAATAGCAAGCTTCATATTAACCAAAATTTTCAGTTGTTTTCTTTTTCCTAAACGGAGTATTTTAATATTAAGCAAGAATTTTTATGATATCGAAGAAGTCAATGGTTTCATATTTCATGGGAAAATGCATTTGCTTAGAAACACAATAATAATATATTATCTAAAAATGTATCTTTATTAACTGTAATTCCCAACGAAAAGTAATTATTAGTAATAAGTAAATATATTATTTCGTTGAAGCCGAATACCATTGCAAAGGGAAAAAATACAAGTAAGAACATGGCCGTCGGGGACTACCGACTGCATAATACTCATTCATGGTTGAATAATTTCGAAATGTAATCAAAATCGATAAAATTTTAAAATCGATAAATTGTATCGATAAATGTTTCGAAGATGTATATTTTTCCGATTTTTCACGAGCCCACTGAACGGATATATGTATTTATCTTTTGGCAAAATTCACTTATGGTTCCATATCCAAAGAGACATATGTTATTTAATGTATAGAATGATTTTATATGCTATCCAGAATTTATTATTAATCTGTTTACATTGGAATCAATATTCAGAGCCCCGATAGCTTATTGGGAAATGTCAATATTCTGTTTTCCGTTCCGTTGAACGAGTATTAAAATGAAGTATTATCTCATATATTTACGAAATAATATGTTATTTAATCTTACTATTTAAATTCAATCATATTATTTATTGTCTGCTTTAAATGTTGTGGCGAATTTGAGCAAGCCACTGCTTTACCTTAGTTGCGATTATATTGATGTATGGAAAACAGATCAACTTTCTTTCTTTTCTTGAAGGTGACACATATGTATGCAGTTCTTACTTAAAACTGAATACATTTGTTACTAAAACAGACTTCTTTAAATGCATGTTGTACATTAAATTGCATTTACGACTGCTGCTTCTCTCCTCCCCTCAGTTGCATGCTGCTAGAACTATTAATTTATGTAAATAATTGTACATATATTTAATCCAATAGTAAAAGCTCTTTAGTCTGTACATTGCTTTAATCTTTAGTTTTAATTAAAAATATATTTATAGAAAATTAAAAGAAAAAAACACCCTGAACGAAGCAAGTTCTCTGTATACCTCTACTACTTTCCACTCATGCACCGAGCGTTCGCTTTTTGAGTTGTGATTATTGTTGTTGTCACCTTTGAACTGGAAGTTAAATAAAACCATAAACCAAAAAACAAAAACGAAATCCAGCAACTCACCTAACACAATAACAAATTGAATAACTGCTTACTGTCTATCCCTATCGCCAGTTGTTGCCAAATTGCCAAAGCTTACCAAAGCCAACTAATTACTTAATGTGTATGCAAGACAAACAGGCATAGTCCACTATATGTGCCCAGTATATCATATGCTATAGTAACTATAGACAAGCAATTAAAAGAAAACACCTCACTTGTGACACTTTAACTACTTCAACGTGTACTATACTTAGTTGTGCAGCCCATGTACGTGTTAACCGCTTACTAACAACTGTCGACAAATCTGCTAACGTGATCACCTAATCACTTAACAACAAACACCCAACTATACCTAACAACAACCTACACTGAACTACCTACTTACAAGAGAAACAATAATAAACTAATTGAACTTTGAACAAAGTCTGGCTATGACAGAGACATAGACAAATGACTAATCTGAACATATGTCTTTGAGGCTAGTCCCTGAACGATTGCTAATTCATATTCTGTATACCCACAAAAGGTACACGAAGCCGACGCCTGCCTGGTGCTAGCTAACAAATATTGCCAAGATCCCGACGCAGAAGATGCTGCCAACATCATGAGAGTGATTTCAATCAAGAACTACAGCGATGATATACGAGTCATCATACAGTTGATGCAGTACCACAATAAGGTAAAAATTGATGAAAAGGCATCCATAACTAGCAAGCTCTATTGATTCCCCCAATGTCTTTCAGGCGTACTTGCTGAACATCCCCTCGTGGGACTGGAAACAAGGTGACGATGTTATTTGCCTGGCCGAGCTGAAGTTGGGCTTTATAGCACAGAGCTGCTTGGCGCCCGGCTTCTCCACCATGATGGCCAATCTGTTTGCAATGCGATCCTTCAAGACGGTAAGTATAGTGCCAGAGTGTGGGAGCACACGACGGCTACTCGAAACAAAATACCAGACACAAGCACACTACTGGGGCGTACTCAGATCCAGAGAGAGCAGGCAAGCAAATCAAGACTTTTGCTAAATGCAGTCAAGTGGTGAAGAAGTGATGATGGGATGATGTGGTGATGGGGCTGTCCAACTGCAGTCGGCCGGCCAATCAAAATTATGTAAAACATCAAATCTATATTATGTATGTACGTCTTTAACCCCATAGTCGCCAGAAATGCAATCTTGGACGAATGATTACCTGCGCGGCACTGGCATGGAAATGTACACTGAAACATTGAGTCCAACATTTATTGGAATACCGTTTGCTCAGGCCACTGAGTAAGTTGCGCAGCGGGCAGTCCAATTTCTATATGCTATAAAACCATATTCGTATCGTATCGTATCTATTATACTATCTACCTACTATTCAACTATGTACTTGTTAATCGTGCAGCGTTGACAAATATCGTACCAAAACAAAATACACTCAAACAACAACAACAACAACAACAAAAACAAACAAAAAACTCAAGAATAATTTAAAAACAATATAAACACACACACACACACACACACACACACACAAAGTCACACACACTTACACACATATGTACACTCTCAGCTTTTATTATCTGTTGATCAGTTCTAATTGATGTTGTAAAATTTAAACATTTTTTACTTTGTCTGTTTTGATTTTCGAAGACCTTTAATATTATGTGGTCTTCAGAAATGTTTTCATTGATGCCAATGTCTGGAGAACTACTATGTAAACATGTAAAATTGCCTGTCTATGGTGTTGAATATTGATTTATTTTCAAAGATACACACATATACACAGATACACACACATTTATACACATTCACATAGCCACACATCGAAGTACACTGTGAACAATTAGTCGGTGTTTTATGCTAATTCTTTGTGTACTTAATGTTTTCAATGTTGAAAAGCCTTCAATGTTTGCAAAAATACAAATAACAACATCCTTTGCTGAATATTCTTTTCGTTATCAAATATGTTTCGCAGCCAGATCTCTTTGCATTTTAGGGAACTACGAGCCAATGTTAAATGATAAGCCACACATATACATACACACACACACACACACACACACACACACACACACACTCACACACACATACACATGTAAACACTATGAAATCGAGAGCATTGTAAAACGCTAATTGTATGGTATCTTTGTGTGCTGTGCTCTCTAGATGCCGAGCCCAACTATGCAGCGTGCAGCAATTGAGTTGATGTTCGATGCGTTTTTATGGTTTTTGTCTTTTGTTTGTCTTATGCTAATTTCATATGAATTTTCGTTTCATTTTGGTTTATCTGAATTTCCATAAAAGTGGTTAATGCTAAGCCTAGGAGTGCGTGTAAAGTTTTCTAATAAGCTGATATGAGAAGTATGCCGAAGCTAATGCTTAAGCTAGATCAAAGCCTGACAAACAAATGCTACCCCAAGACACGCCCACATACCTCCCACCAAAACTTACAAACTCAGACACACCCACACACACACTGCTCCGATATAGTATAAGTGTGCCCGTGTATGTGAACTCAGTGCCAAATCCCGACCGAGTCGAACCCCGAGCCTCAACGATTCCAATGCGCAATGAGCCAACTCTCACTCAAGCGAATACAACTGCAACAAGAATAAGAACAATAACAAGAAAAAGGAAACAGAAACAGAAACAGAAACAGAACCAGAACCAGAACCAGAACAAGAACATTTACAAGAAACAAACAATCGCCAAGTAGTTACATTAGCGAACTTACTAAATCCAAACCACAACAAAACCATTTTCTAACTTTCAGTCACCAGACACACAGGCCTGGCAAAATGATTATCTTCAAGGTACAGGGTGTGAGATGTACACCGAAACTCTATCACCTTCATTTACCGGCATGACATTCCCACAAGCCAGCGAGTAAGACTCCAAAATGAGAAAAAATTAGCAAAACAAAATTTACAAAACAAAAAACTAAATTACAAAAAAATAATAATGTTCTTAAAGAAAAAACTGTATAAAAAATACTTTTTCTTGTATACTATTTTGGATTAAGAATTTTATTTCTATAATTTGTCAGACTTTGTTCGGAATTCTGTTTTGTTTGATTTATTCCTATTTCTACATACATACTTAATTGTAACAAACTACCTTTTGCCCCCTTTACTAAGTACTACTTACTACTACTACTTACTCGTACCCCATTTATTTTAATTACCATGTTCGATGTACCAGTATGAATGGACTGCAATCAAGGGATTGACCTCCTTCTGCTTGTATATTTAACACTTTACATATATGATTTGGTTTTTGGATTAACAATCGCATTGCATCCGTTCGCATATAATAGTAACCAGCCACAAAGTATGAACAACAGTTTAGAACAAACATATTTATCTAGACACCGCTCGCTTGTTACCAACTCCGCTCCGCTCCGTTCCGTACCGCTCCGCTCCGATTAGTCCCCAGATCAAGCCCCGATTACTGATGACATCGCATATACAACATACTACATACATATACATATGAATACATATGTACATATATCTATATATAAATCGATTACCCTCAAAAAATTTAGCTCCACGGCACCAGATCAACTATCAACCCATCCAAAGAATCTCACCCTTTTGGCATGTGTCACCCTCAGCCCGGCTCCATTCCACGCGCTGAATAGCCACAAAAAGCACAGCAAAGTGGACAACATTGACTTGATATTAATATGAACTTCCAACTCTTTTTTGTCAACTTTCTTTTTCTTTTTTGTTGATTTGTTGTTGGATTTTGTACGCATTTTGCCTAGCATGTGGCTTCTTCGTATGAAGTGCAATTAGTTTTTCTCCAGTGTACGCTTTGAACGCACATACACACCGAATGCATGCTCTGTTCAATAAGTGTAGTGATATTTACTAAGCTTAATTAGGTATACGTAAATGTTCAATCTACCGACACTTCGCCTCGACACTGGACTAACAGAACCCTACAATTTCTTCCGCTGCTTGTAGACTGTGTTTCTCCAAGCTAAAGCTGCTGCTGCTCGCCATCGAGATCAAAGGCGCCGAGGAGGGTGCAGACAGTAAGATTTCCATAAATCCGCGTGGCGCCAAGATTCAGGCGAATACGCAGGGCTTTTTCATAGCACAAAGCGCCGATGAGGTCAAGCGGTAAGTCCAAAACTATCTGTCCCTTCCTCTTCTATAGCCAGTGCATCTCTGCTTGCAGCGCGTGGTTCTACTGCAAGGCGTGCCACGAGGACATCAAGGACGAGACCCTCATTAAGAAGTGCAAATGCAAAAACTGTAAGCATACCTTTGTACCATATCCCTTGACTCGATAAGACAGTCTCTCTGTCGCTGTACGTCTTTGGGTTTCATTTATTTCTATTTACTTCTTGTATTTCGTTTTTTAGTTTTATATACATTTTTATCTTTTGACCTTATTTCGTCGAGAGCTACGTGAACAGCTTAGATTAAAGTAAACTCTAAGTGAAGGCAAATTAAATAGCTCTAAGTTTTCTCCATAGGTTCAGGCTCACTTTATACTAGTTAAGCAGCGCGAAACAAGCTCACACTCTCTATTCTTATATATTATATATGATGAGCCCCAATTATCGATCCTACAGCACTTACCGGTATATATATGTATAACCATCTAATTTATTACGAACAACTCTTAAGCCACAATTCTATTATCAGACATTGTGGGTTCTTCAACCCGCATCAGCAACAACGACATAGATACGAACCCTAGCTAACAAAATCAAGCCGGCTTCACATGCGAATATACCTACATACGTACCCCTATCTCTCTGTGTATGCGTGTATGTACGTATATATGCATGTGTGCGTGTGTGTGTATATATGTCAGATGTATATATGCACAGACGAAGAGCAGATATCGAATGATCAAATGCAATACATAATAATACAAATAACTGTCATAACTTTGTCCCACAGTGACTGTTCAGCCGAGGAGCAAATTTGACGACTTAGGTAAATCTAAATTGTTCAACACGTTAATGTTAATCCCAAACAATCAAATCAACCCACCCAACCACAAACACAGACACACAACAACAACAACATTATTCTATGATACAACAAGAAATGACCAATGCCACCACCCAACCATCCAAGTTTTACCCCCAAATCAATCCAACTTTCTTTCAACTATGCAAATTACGACTTTCTTTTTGTTCGTATTGTACTTTAAATACAACAACAAAAACAACAACAGATATTAATCAATTATCAAATATAACAAAACCAATTCCTCTGTTAGACACACATTTTTTCCAAGCCTCTTTTTCGAATCCTATATTATTCTTACTACATCTCTAGTGCACCACCTCACTCCCACTTAATTTTTTTTGGTTTATTTTCCAACATACTTTTTTCAATCAGTTGATTTTTCATTATGGATAGTAAACAGTGCAAAATTTAGTTTCCACACGTTAAGAGTGTGCAGCCATGATTTGTCCCTCTCCAAGAAACTCACCCGCAAATATCTATTAACAATATGAACAATGAGAAGTCCCGTCCCGTCCCGTATCTTTGGATATGTGCAGTTAATTTTTGGTCACTTTGTTTTCTTTAATTACAATTACAACTGATATGCGCCTCTTCTCGTATATAATCCAACACACGACTGCATTGGATACACACATATACATATATACTATATGCCATTTACAACTATACCCACAACACACTCAAGTATATACATACATACGTTTTCTGATGGCTTCCCCTCAGCTGTAAATATGTTTGTGCAATATGCAACCCATGTTTTTGGATTTAACTATTACCAACATGTACTCTGCCACCGAACTGCAATCATTTCGAACTTATTTTGATTAGTAAATTCCAGATATTTGTTTTTGAGTTTGTGGTCCGCTTTGGAGCTCGCCGCCCAGTTGTCAGCCGGAATAAACTGCTTAACGAATAATAATAACAATAATAAACGTAATATTCTTTTCTGCATGGAAAGCATACTCAATTTCAATTTTCTTTTTAACATATGTTGAGAGAAAACTCGAATTGCTTCTAGTAAAAGATACAACTTGATGGCAAGAGTTACTCCAAGTATTTCCCTATATTTGATACCTACATATATTCAAAGTGCACAATTAATATTTTAACTTTCTCGCCTTTAACCCTGGCTGTCTCTCTCTCTCTCTCTTACTCTATCTCCTCTCTCTCTTTTTAAGTCAACTTTTGCTCTCCTCATTTTGATTTTTTCGTACCTTTTATATGTGTCTGATGAACCGAAATCAAATTTAAATAAACAAAACAATAAAGTGCATGAAATCGAGCACAAATACTAATAAAGAATTTATATCTTACACTGTCACCGATTCAAGATCCTTGAAACTCTACTTTTAAATAAATATTTTTGACTCACCTTTGCAGCTGTGATTTACAATTGCGTTACTAACGAAATAAACCTAATTTCGAATAAACTTTATATATTATTAATACAGTCGTTTTACTATGTAGTAGCAATAAGTTATTCAGAGGCTGCCACCACTCGAAGTCTATAAATCTTATGTTTAAGTTTTAAGTTCCTTATATACTTGGCGTGGCACTACCACCACTACCCCACCCCGAAATCTACATAAATTATATAATTGTAAATAAATACTTGAGCGTAGATATCCCTTCCAATTAACAACAGTGTAAATAATAACTCGATACGAGAACAACAACAACAACAACATTAGCATATGTATTAAGTGCGCGCTCCATCATCTAACATGACGTCAAGTGACTAACATTAAAGTTAATATATTTGGTTTCTATGTAGCATACTGAATATTCATCTCTATCTCTCTCTCTCTCTCTCTCTATCTGTCTCTTATATATATATTCACTATATATATATACGAGGAATTGCGTATTATGTATCTATAAACTAGCATCAATGTTCTCAAGTAGTTAGTAAGTTTTCCAGTTAATGCGTTGCCTGCGTCTGGCTTAAAAACATAGTTAATCGCACCTAACTGGGATAAGTGATGCTCCATATACTCGTATACCATGTTTACTGATTAATATGCCTAGTGTTAAGTCTAGTTAGATTCGTGTGTGTATGTGATATTTGGTCCTCTTACATGTATATACGAATATCAACACCCTAACCGTCTTACAGATGTGGGCATGATTATGATGCAGACAGGGATGGTCAACCAAGGGATCACATCAGTGATGAATACAATGGAGGGTAAATTGTAAAACAAAATCAAAATCCAAATCCAAATCCAAACTAAAAGAAAAAAAAACCAAAAATAAATTAGCCCCAATAATAGTTTCAAGTTTTGGTGCCTATATTTGTATATCATACAAAGCCAAAATGATTTATTTGTTGCTGCTAAAGTGTTGAACCGCCTACCTAACCGTATTTAGCAAAGCACTCTTCAAAATATATATAGATATAATGAATAAATAAATAAATAAAAAGTACTTCCAAAACTGTGATTTTGAAGAGTGCATTTGAGATTCGGTCAATCGAATTTATTTCACTGTGAAGTAAAAATTGAACCAATTATCAATCTTAAAAGAGAAACCTAAAAAATGAAAAACATTTGGTAAACAAAACTGCTTGCAGATTAATAAAAATAAACAAAAAAGTTAAAAAATTCCAATATTAATCAGCATTATAAAATAAATCCCTATTTTTTGACTAGACTATACGTAAATGCTATATTATTGTACTTGTGCTAAAGTCCCGGCTGCTAAATGCGAACTCCCGCATCTTTATCTCCTCGCCTTGCTTAACTCGAAGGGAATCTAGTGTAAGTGAGAGGGATAGCCGAGATGTCTAACTAGCTGGGAGCTGTCTTAGGAGGGGTCTATCGCATAAGAATAAGAATGTAAACAGAGAGTCTGAAGAGTGCCAAATCACCACATTTTGTCGATCTTTCTGTCGCTATATTGTTTCGCTCTATCGTATATATACTCAGTATAAATATACCATTCAACATAGAGTTAATTAGTTTGCAACGATTTCTGGTTTGATCCTACAACGTCGCGCGCATAACTCATATCAACAAATTCATCCAAATAGCTGATATCTTTACATACCTTACCATCATGAATTACATACCATATATTTAATGAACGTTCAACGAAGGCGTGTGATGTGTGACATCTTTATATATATATATATATATATATATATATATATATATATATATATATATATATATATATATATATATATATATATATATATATATATATATATATATATATATATACTATATATATATATATATAAATATTTTAAATCTTTAATTTTCTATATCTTTTAGTTCGATTTATTGATTTACTTCTGTTGATATTTATGAAAAGTATATTATTTGATGATTTCGAAATGAATAAGCAAACGACTATCATTACCTTACCATCATTTACCTATTCACACATATCCTATACAATTCTGTTTTCATGAAACGAAACAGTGGCCACCTTCCGGAAAGGCGTCCGAGCCGTACAAATGGTTGGGCGTGCAAGTACGTATAACTTTCTCCCTATGCTCTCTCTCTCTCTCTGTCTCTCTATCTCTCTCTCTCTCTCTCTATCTCTATTACTTTATACTATCTCTATATACATACATATAACTTCTCCATGTCTCTACTCAACCGTAACTCAAATAAGCATACGAAACAAATTAATGAAAAAGAACATTACGACTCCACATAATATGCCACTCAACAAATACTCTTACATTCAACTACTACAACTAACCAAGTGAAAGAGTTCGCTCTTATCGAAAACGCTCACCAAACTTACATCCGATTGCTATGCGCAAAAGTTCAGACAGTCCTCGAGTCTAGTCTAGCTCCCAATGTCAATCACTCAATACATGTCTACCAGTTGAATAAACCACACTCACACTCACACTCACACACATCATACACACACATATATATACACACCTACACACACACCTCTAATCGTTTCTTCTCGTTCGTTCTCGTAATTGTGTATTTTTCAATATCAATTATTACCTTAACTACTTAGTGTGTGTGTGAGTGTGTAGTTAAGTCGCTAGTACTAAAAAAAATTAAATAAATGATTCAAAAATTCAATACCTAAATGAGTATAATTCATAAATTGTTTTCGTAAATTTACTCTTCGTATGTATTCCATACTACAACCTTGTAAACATTAAACATTTATTCTAACTATCGTATTTTGTACAAAGTCTCTGTATCGATCTATACATGTCGACATCATTTCATACATCAGATATATCACATATATGTTATATATGTATATTTATATATGTATATTTTTATTTTCGTTTCACTATTTATTGAAATCGGAGTCGGACATACAATCTATCATACAAACATCCAATATATATGTACACATACAAAACATCTAAAGAAATACATAAATTTCTGACTCTGGGGTTTGCTCTTTTTTTATGTAAACATATATAATACTTCTATATATTCCCCTACTCGTATCTGTACTCGTTCGTACCAACTACTTCTACTACTACTACTACAATACTCGTACTATGTATTTATATGTCTGTGTGTGTGTGTAGAAGACGATGAATACTCGTTGTCAAGTAAGTCTAACTAATTCAAGTTTTCAACTCATATACTCGAAAATAAGTTTAAAGACACATTTGAATTCGTCATATGCATTTATTAGGATTCACATTATAGAGATTTTTGAATATATATATACATATTAATTTATTTTCGGTTATTCTTTAGTGTGCCAGTGCACGTTTCTTGACTTTTGATTTGGATCTTTCTTTCGTCGTGTAACTAGTTCTCTTCTGCTCAAGAAATTTCGAAATTTCATATAAATTGTAAAACCTATTCAAGTTACATACATGTATGTTAAGCAACATTGTTACTCCCGATTACATTTAAATAAACCGAGAAAGTAGAGCAAATACCAAACACCGTTGAGCATTACCATCAGCTGCCCCGCCTATCGCCGCCCGTGCACACAGTACACTCAACCAGTTAAGGAGCGAGCTTGTTAATACTCTCACACTCTCACACTTGCCAAGTGCCATAGAGAATGTGTTAAGCGATATCTTAGTGCTGTGTTCTTAGTGCAGACTCCTAGGTAGCAAAGACTTGAAACTGTTCTTTGAGTGGGTGTTAGACTTCTAGTGCATAACAGTCGAACTAGACGCTTTGCCACATCCAGCCGTTGGAGCAGCAATATAAGGTTTATGCTTCCATTGTAGCCAAAGCAAACACTTAAGATCCTAACCAACTTGTAACTTAACTGCAACGCCTGCTTTTCTAGCTTTTCTAGCTTTTCTTGCTTTTTGCTTATTGTAGTGTCGTGCACATGTCTATCGATTAATTATTGATTGCTTGCAGTCTTGCAATTCCGTATTTATTCGCATGTTTTATTAAGGCCTTGATTATATATGCACTTTTTGATACAAGATAATACAATTATGTAGTTTAGTACCAGTTCCCATGAAAAAAGCAAAATAATTATAAATAAAATTGCCTGAATTCATTCCCCGATCATGTTGATCAATTTTCCTTACTTTTCATTTAAGACTTTCAGTTGAACACACACCCAATGTCGAGCCCATTTGATTTGCGTATGATTTGTGATAAGATTTTGTAATCTTGCTTTATGTACAACCGCAACTCTTTCAGTTTTAGCTTACACAAACACAATATTCCCCCAAAAGCCTAATTTAAAATCCTACAACAGCAAAAAAAAAAATTTTAATGTTTGAGCTTCACCTAAAAAAAGCATTGTCTTTTACACGAACAAAAAAAAAAAAAAAAAAAAAAAACAAAACAAATATTAAAACCGATTTGATTACCTGAAGCTGTGCGATAACAATACCAAAAATATCTTACAGATGAACACCATCCTGCACCCACATTTACGCCACCAGAGCTACCCAAGCGGGTGCATGTGCGTGGATCTGTATCGGGTAATGTCCTCAATATCAGCTTGTTTAAGAACTCCAATCACATGATATACGTACTTAAGTCTGTCCATTCTGTACACGAAAGAGAAAGGCTATTTTGATCACAGAACGTCCCACAGTTTACTTTGTACACACACACACATGTATATCTCATTTAAGTATATATATCTTAAGTTGCCTTATCCATTGCCTTATCATTTGTGCTCTACTAAAAAAATATGTCAAAAAAAAAAAAAAAAACTAACTAAAATTAATATAAATAAGAAACTGCAAAAGTAAAACAATTCAATAATTAGCTATTTGTTTATGTTTTGGGTTCTTAATATTTTCAGTTAGCATTCCAATGTTTTTGCGTTGACTTTGAACAGAAATCGTTAATGCTAATGTAAAAGCGAAAAAACAAAAGAATTAAATTAAATAATAAACAATGTTCATTCAATTAATGTAAATGTTTATATTCAGCAACTACTACAAGAAACCAACTGCCAACTCTATTGTACCAAAAGCTTGTTCTTACAAATTATTTAAATTCGATATTGATGTCTACTTATTTAAAGCATTTCACTATATATTTTGTAAACATTTGTGCGTGTGTGTGTGTGTCTGTTGTGTTTGGTTTTGCATACATACTATTCGCTTGTTAAACACACTGTTTATTTCTCGACTCCACTCACACGCATCACAGCTACAATATATGCGACCCACTAGTCGAGTATCGCAACAACAACTTCAAGCCTAAGTAACTCGCTTACGTACCTCCGTACACGCGGCTCAAAGTACCTTTCTTGATTAACTTGACCAAAATGCATCATAAATGAATCAATCCCACTTTCCTATGCACTCTGCCAGCTGTACCAGAGCATTTAATCATACTAAATTGCCGTTTTCTCTCTCTTTTTTCCACACAAACTGTCACCCACTCTCTGTCTCTCTCTCTCTCTCTCTCTCTCTCTCTCTGTTCGCTCGCGCTCTCGCTGTCTGTCTCGCTCGCCAACCAAAAACCTAACAACTGCAACTGCGACAGGTGATATAACACGTGACAGAGAAGATACGAATCGTAAGTGTCAAATTGTATTTAGCTCGACTCTATCCACTCCAGCTTGTTCCAAGCGAAGCCCGATGGTCAATGCACTCAACTATAACTTAATCTGTACCTTCCGCCATCTCTCTCTCTCTCTCTTTCTGTCTCTGTCGCTCTCCTTGCAGTACTCAATCGGAACGTGCGACGCCCGAACGGAACTGGCAACGGCACAGGTGGCATGCATCACATGAACAACACTGCCGCTGCAGCAGCGGCCGCCGCAGCGGCGGGCAAGCAGGTGAACAAGGTAAAGCCAACGGTGAACGTGAGCCGGCAGGTGGAGGGCCAGGTTATATCGCCGTCGCAGTACAACAGGTGAGTGGCCGGAATTGAGGCAGCCCTTAGCATAATCCGAGCACATATATACAGACACAGTGCATAATATATATACATATATATATGTATATACATATATATATATATATATATATATATATATATATATATTTGTGTACTCCATTGGGCGGGTCAGCACGGAACCAACTACACTTCAACTACACACACTGCGAGGGGGGCACTCGGCTTCAGTTACCAAGTATTTATTATACATATGTTCTATATGCAAAGCAAGTCGGTTATCGAGCAGACACTTATGGCCTTCGCTGTTCAGCTGCATTCTATGCATTATGATTTCTTGCGTTCCTTCTCTTCTTTTGCAACAACTACAATTAGAATAAGACAGACAACCAGAACAACAGCAGCAGCAGCAACAAGGAAACAGAAACAAAACATTAAACATACGTCTTCAGTTTGATCACCTTATCATGATTTGTTTTATTCTAATACACCTAACAAAATAAGAATAACACTCAGTTCGACGGCCCTTCGACGGCTCGTACATATGTAAATGCTCTTTAAATACTCTGTCTCTCTCTCTCTCTCTCTTTATACATATATATATATATATATTTACATAGACTAATCCTAACACCCTAACAAATTGTTTCACTAACAAAAACACCTTTACAACCAACAACTATTAAACAAAATGAACAAAAAAGAAAAACAAAAAACAACAACAACAACAATTTTATATGTATAAAAAACAAACAACATTTTGTTTCAGGCCACCAGAAAATGATGCTAACCCTTATGCGGGCTATCAACTTGCTTACGAAGTTAAAAAGCTCATGTATGCGTCCATAATTTCCTAGAAATTTTTACTTAACTCAAATTATAAGAAGCCAAAAGCGTTTTTAACTACTACTACTACTACTATAACTTAGTATTCGTAAATACTTATTCAAACTATGCGCATTTTGTTAAACACACATTAATTGATTGATTGATTGAAAGCTATTCCATACATCAAAAACCAAATACAATTCGTTAACCATACGTATGCGTAATTTTTTTAATCACATTGCTCTCTATGTGCGTCGATTTGTTAATATATGTATTTATGTGTGTGACTCTGTCTCTCTCTCTCTCTCTATCTCTCTGTGTGTGTGTGTGTGTTTGTGTATGTTTGATTCATACAACATAGTAATACTCTATATGTAAATTCATTCATTTTGTTTCGCCTATTCAAAACTCTCATTCTCTTTGAGAGCTTGGTTTTCATTTCATAAATACTTATAATACTTGTAATTGTAAATTGCTGCATTTGAATCGCTTATAAATCATTGCATATGTGTGCTTGTGTGTGCATCTGCGTCTGTGTGTGTGTGTGTGTTTATGTCGTGTACATCAAGTTCCATGCATTATTTCATCATAACTAACTCAAAACTGAAAACTGATTGACTCTGTTTTCTAATGCAATCGCCATGAGTCCAAGTTCCAGTTCAAGCTCAATTTTTTCCAGTTCTATCTATATCCATGTATATATATATACATATACATATGTAAATATTGTTTTATAAGCAATCTTTTCAAGTTTTCTTCTTTTTTTATAAAGTCCTATAATATACTTAAAGGGCATCATGTGCATCTACAATTCAAAAGTAATACAATGATGCGATATTCCTATTGACTAGTGTAGATCCAACAACTTTTGGCATCTCTCTCTCTCTCTCTGTACTTCTCTCTTTCTCGCCCTCTCTTTGTCTATCTTCTACATACTTTTATGCATTCACTTCTTAAGCACTTTAGTTTTGATTTTCCAATCCGACTGCGAACTGTGCACAAATCTCTAGTGTTGTGACGCGCACCACGGCGGGGGCCGCAGCGGTTGCATGTGGCGTGTCCCTCGTGCATGCCCCACACACACACTTGCCACTCGCTCGCCCGAGGGCGGTCGCATTCAATTCAAATCGATACAATACGATTCAATTCGATTTGATAAGTCTGCCGCCATCGCCGGGCGATTGCGGAAACGTTTTGCGTAGTTGAACATTGATTTGTATTTTTTTTTTTTGTTATTCTGAATTCATATTTTAAAATAAGTATATTGGTTTCTCATTTGTGTTTTGATATTCGTAATTTCGCAACTATTGTTACTAGCACAAGCTCTACCTCTTCTCTCTATCAGCATACATACAAAAATATATGCATATATATTTATATATCTAGCTATCTATCGTTTCAAAAACACTTTTCTTTAAATTTGAACTTAAAAAGCTCCAACTACTCAAGTATTCAAGTATTTTCATAAATTATTTTGATTATTAGTTTTTTGAACGAAAATCGTACTCGTAGCGTTACGAACAACACTTTGCATTTGGATGTAGCGTTTATTTTGATTGATTGATAATCTGATATGCCATGAAATTGATAAGAAAAACTCCCAAGATAAAACCTTATTATGAAACCTGATCCACTTGGTTAATACTGTTCACTGATCTGCTTGCCTCTAGGCCAACGAGTCGCAGTTCCGGCACCGGCACACAAAATCAAAACGGCGGCGTCTCCTTGCCCGCTGGCATTGCGGACGATCAGTCCAAGGACTTTGATTTTGAAAAGACCGAAATGAAGTATGACTCCACGGGCATGTTCCATTGGAGTCCGGCGAAGAGCTTAGAAGACTGCATACTGGTAAATGCCATGTTATTGGGGGAAGCCCAATTCACTTACAATCCCACCAATTTCATATCTGCAGGATCGCAATCAGGCGGCCATGACGGTCCTAAATGGCCACGTGGTCGTTTGCCTATTCGCCGATCCGGACTCACCGCTGATCGGGCTAAGAAATCTGGTAATGCCGTTGCGTGCATCCAATTTCCATTACCACGAGCTGAAGCACGTGGTGATCGTGGGCTCCGTTGACTACATACGGCGCGAGTGGAAAATGCTACAGAATCTGCCTAAGATTTCGGTGCTTAACGGATCGCCGCTGAGTCGGGCCGACCTGCGGGCGGTGAACGTCAACCTGTGTGATATGTGCTGCATATTGTCTGCAAAAGTTCCTAGTAACGACGATCCAACACTAGCCGACAAGGAGGCCATCCTGGCTTCGCTCAACATCAAGGCCATGACCTTTGACGACACGATTGGCGTGCTGAGCCAGCGCGGGCCGGAGTTCGACAATCTGAGCGCGACCGCTGGCAGCCCGATTGTGCTGCAGCGTCGCGGCTCAGTCTATGGCGCCAATGTGCCCATGATAACAGGTAAACTGCATCGCACTAGGTTGGCCGAGTTTACGAACGACCGAACGAAAACCGTCCTGCCTCAGGCGGTGTATGCGAGGCTGATCAGCATTATTTGGGTTAGCTGGGGGGAAATGGGGGATAGGGACGGGGCCATGGTCAGCCTCCATACACTGGCAAGCAAATTTGAGAGAGGCACCTAACTAATGGACACAATGTTTTATTGTTGGTTGTCGTTTAAAGAACTGGTCAATGATAGTAACGTGCAGTTTCTCGATCAAGACGACGACGATGATCCAGATACAGAACTATATCTAACGCAGCCGTTCGCCTGCGGCACGGCGTTCGCTGTGAGCGTGTTAGACTCGCTGATGTCCACGGTAAAGTCAAGTCACACAGAAACACACTAAATGAGCAGCGACTCCTCAACACTATGCTTTCTTCTCTTCTCTCCTCTTTCTCTCTCTCTCTTTTTCTCTCTCTATCTATTTGGCTCTTTTATCCTGCATCGCAGACATACTTTAATCAAAATGCCTTAACACTGATCCGATCGCTGATCACGGGCGGCGCCACACCCGAATTGGAATTGATTCTGGCGGAGGGTGCCGGCTTGCGGGGCGGCTACAGTACCATCGACAGTCTAAGCAACCGCGACAGGTGAGTCTGTCTGCAGAGACGATATCATAGTAGAGCCAACTAAATTCCCTGGGCTCAAACACAGATGTCGCGTGGGACAAATTTCGCTGTACGATGGACCGTTGGCGCAGTTCGGCGAGTGCGGAAAGTATGGCGACTTGTTCGTTGCCGCCCTAAAGTCGTATGGGATGCTCTGCATAGGACTCTACCGGTTCAGGGACACCAGCTCTAGCTGTGATGCGAGCAGCAAGCGTTATGTAATAACCAACCCACCCGATGACTTCTCATTACTGCCAACTGATCAGGTGAGCTCAGAGATCTTTAGCATAGAAGAATATATATATGTAGATGTTAACACTTTTGTCAACTAGGTATTCGTTTTAATGCAATTCGATCCGGGCTTGGAGTACAAGCCGCCCGCAGTGCGTGCGCCCGCTGGCGGTCGCGGCACCAACACACAAGGTTCCGGGGTCGGTGGGGGCGGCTCCAACAAGGATGATAACTCTTGATTGTTACTGTGTAGCGCCTTAACTGATGGTCCTTATTCGTACATTTGAACGTTGGAGAAGTTAATTGTGAGCAGAGCAGCGCATTTATGGCAAAAGTATTGGCACAACATTTGGCTCAAACCGCGCCGCGCTCAGCGCATTCAGGTTTAGCCAAAGGCAATAGGTATAGTCTGTATAAGCTGTAAGAACACAACAAGCCAACATACACACACATTGACACACACACACTCTTACACACACTTACACCTGTGTATATTCTGTGTACCTATGAAAATTGTAACTAAATCAAAAGCCAAGCCAATGGGCGTAAGTTAGGTGAAAATTTCAAAGGCGTGCCATAAATGCGTTACTCTGTGCTTTTATATTTGCGGAGACACCGTAACAACAGAGTGCCTCGTCCATCCTGCTAAACGATCAAGGATAACGACAAGCGACAAGCCACCAACCGAGTCTCTGCAAACATAAAAGCCACAAATGTATTAAAGAAAGAACAACATCTTTGATATCCATCGTTCAATTGTCAGCTGATTGCTTCCCACACCATTCCGTATGCCTTTTAGAACCTTGAAATTGACATTTTATCTATAATTTTTTATCTCTATCTATGTATCTATCCCACTTTATTGTATATTATTACCGATTATCTTTGATTTTGATTATTGTTAGTTCATTTTGGTTTCTGTTTTGTTTCTCTATATTATTATTTTGTAATCTTTCTCAATATGTTTTCAATAAATTGTCTCTGTATACAATCTTGAGTTTGAAGCAACAATCATAAGTTATTCTTAAGCAATGGGTATGTACTAGTCATAGACATTATCATTGTGCCGATTAATTTCTTTAGCCATTAATTTATCAGTGTTATCATTAATTTATATCTTTAATTCACATCTTGAGTTCAGTTCATGGCGCTATCATCGCAATACAAATCAAATTATGCAATTCGATATGAAAATTCATCTCAATGGTGTGACGTAAGCAATTGGGAACCATTAGTGAGGTAAGCTACACATTAAACAAAGAAAACCAAGCAAACTATCAACTTAACAACTCTTTACTCTCAACATGGGAGAGAATATATACATATATACAAAGTGCATCTCCTGTCAATCTGAGTACGCCTGCGCGTGTTAATTTTGCATTCAGCTAATGCTTAGAGAAAACAAATACTTACACACTCTAACATAGCATAAGCAGGACTAATGCACATACCAAAGCAAAAGCAAAAGAAAAAGAAAATGAAAAGAAAAACAAAACGGAAAACTAAGTGAAAAATTGATAGAGATATTCGAGAAATCGCTTGACCGCTGAATGGAAATCCAAAAGTTGAGTCATTCAAGTTCAAAAACTGCATTTAGATGTTTCTGAGCATGCGCAAAAAAAATATATATAAATAAATATAAATAAATAACGATTTATATGAACGTATTATTACTAATTTAACTATAATGTTCACAAAAAAGAAAAAAAAAAAGAAATTCCTTGCGATATTTAATTGAAATCGATACAATTAAACCTTATAAGCCACAATCACATACATACATATTGAATATCTAGAAAAAAGAGGAAGAACTAGCAAGGATAGAAGAATATCCAAAGATTTTTATATAACAAAGCTTATTCAACAAAACAAACAATGGTTGTTTCAGCAAAAATGATACTTATTGCATACTAATCAAGTCAAGAAAGAGTCGAGGGCATGCCCGAACCCATGCCAGTAGCTATTTCAGTTTCTCCAGATCTCGGCATATATACACTGTATGGGTGTATGACTTTTTTAATAAAAAGTATTTCCTAACTCTAATTCAAGGACATTCCGCGTAACCTTCTCTGTAATACATAAATCAGAATACTTAAACACACACATACATATATATACACACATATATATACTAAGTAGCGCATTTCAAATCATTACTAAACAGTAGAAACACATACATACATACATACATACATACAAATATAAGAATGTCGCTGAAGATAGTATAGTACATGCGAGCATTGATGGATAGATAGATCTACTGCTATCTAAACACATTCAGCAGTTGACAAGAAACAAATGTAGTTAGTAATATTTTTATTGTATGTATGATATGTGCGGCGCTTTTTACGTGCGTGCCTATGGAGCAGCAGCTGTGGTGTTCTAAACAAATTTTTTTAGATAATTAATACGAATGTTGACCGAAAGATTAGCTTTTAGTCCTCGCTTTCCCTTCACTTTCTCAACTTGTCTCAAGCTCTTCTTTGGAATTGCTCACGCGCTTGCGCTTAAGCCGCTAATAAAACGCTCTGTGTGTTTCTTTTTCGTCTTAACAACTCTTTACTCTCAACATGGGAGAGAATATATACATATATACAAAGTGCATCTCCTGTCAATCTGAGTACGCCTGCGCGTGTTAATTTTGCATTCAGCTAATGCTTAGAGAAAACAAATACTTACACACTCTAACATAGCATAAGCAGGACTAATGCACATACCAAAGCAAAAGCAAAAGAAAAAGAAAATGAAAAGAAAAACAAAACGGAAAACTAAGTGAAAAATTGATAGAGATATTCGAGAAATCGCTTGACCGCTGAATGGAAATCCAAAAGTTGAGTCATTCAAGTTCAAAAACTGCATTTAGATGTTTCTGAGCATGCGCAAAAAAAATATATATAAATAAATATAAATAAATAACGATTTATATGAACGTATTATTACTAATTTAACTATAATGTTCACAAAAAAGAAAAAAAAAAAGAAATTCCTTGCGATATTTAATTGAAATCGATACAATTAAACCTTATAAGCCACAATCACATACATACATATTGAATATCTAGAAAAAAGAGGAAGAACTAGCAAGGATAGAAGAATATCCAAAGATTTTTATATAACAAAGCTTATTCAACAAAACAAACAATGGTTGTTTCAGCAAAAATGATACTTATTGCATACTAATCAAGTCAAGAAAGAGTCGAGGGCATGCCCGAACCCATGCCAGTAGCTATTTCAGTTTCTCCAGATCTCGGCATATATACACTGTATGGGTGTATGACTTTTTTAATAAAAAGTATTTCCTAACTCTAATTCAAGGACATTCCGCGTAACCTTCTCTGTAATACATAAATCAGAATACTTAAACACACACATACATATATATACACACATATATATACTAAGTAGCGCATTTCAAATCATTACTAAACAGTAGAAACACATACATACATACATACATACATACAAATATAAGAATGTCGCTGAAGATAGTATAGTACATGCGAGCATTGATGGATAGATAGATCTACTGCTATCTAAACACATTCAGCAGTTGACAAGAAACAAATGTAGTTAGTAATATTTTTATTGTATGTATGATATGTGCGGCGCTTTTTACGTGCGTGCCTATGGAGCAGCAGCTGTGGTGTTCTAAACAAATTTTTTTAGATAATTAATACGAATGTTGACCGAAAGATTAGCTTTTAGTCCTCGCTTTCCCTTCACTTTCTCAACTTGTCTCAAGCTCTTCTTTGGAATTGCTCACGCGCTTGCGCTTAAGCCGCTAATAAAACGCTCTGTGTGTTTCTTTTTCGTCTTAACAACTCTTTACTCTCAACATGGGAGAGAATATATACATATATACAAAGTGCATCTCCTGTCAATCTGAGTACGCCTGCGCGTGTTAATTTTGCATTCAGCTAATGCTTAGAGAAAACAAATACTTACACACTCTAACATAGCATAAGCAGGACTAATGCACATACCAAAGCAAAAGCAAAAGAAAAAGAAAATGAAAAGAAAAACAAAACGGAAAACTAAGTGAAAAATTGATAGAGATATTCGAGAAATCGCTTGACCGCTGAATGGAAATCCAAAAGTTGAGTCATTCAAGTTCAAAAACTGCATTTAGATGTTTCTGAGCATGCGCAAAAAAAATATATATAAATAAATATAAATAAATAACGATTTATATGAACGTATTATTACTAATTTAACTATAATGTTCACAAAAAAGAAAAAAAAAAAAGAAATTCCTTGCGATATTTAATTGAAATCGATACAATTAAACCTTATAAGCCACAATCACATACATACATATTGAATATCTAGAAAAAAGAGGAAGAACTAGCAAGGATAGAAGAATATCCAAAGATTTTTATATAACAAAGCTTATTCAACAAAACAAACAATGGTTGTTTCAGCAAAAATGACCTTCTCTGTAATACATAAATCAGAATACTTAAACACACACATACATATATATACACACATATATATACTAAGTAGCGCATTTCAAATCATTACTAAACAGTAGAAACACATACATACATACATACATACATACAAATATAAGAATGTCGCTGAAGATAGTATAGTACATGCGAGCATTGATGGATAGATAGATCTACTGCTATCTAAACACATTCAGCAGTTGACAAGAAACAAATGTAGTTAGTAATATTTTTATTGTATGTATGATATGTGCGGCGCTTTTTACGTGCGTGCCTATGGAGCAGCAGCTGTGGTGTTCTAAACAAATTTTTTTAGATAATTAATACGAATGTTGACCGAAAGATTAGCTTTTAGTCCTCGCTTTCCCTTCACTTTCTCAACTTGTCTCAAGCTCTTCTTTGGAATTGCTCACGCGCTTGCGCTTAAGCCGCTAATAAAACGCTCTGTGTGTTTCTTTTTCGTCTCATTTCTTTTGTAAATATTTGTAAATAGTTGACTAAATATGTAGCTCCGATAATGTGTATAAAGATCGTTAAGCCATTTGATTTCGAAGAATTTGCATTGCATTAATGTTCACAATAGTTTTCGGTACATGGATTTGTTCAAATATTAAACACTGCCAAAGCGTATAGAAATCACATTAAATGTACTTCAACTGAAAACACAAAATGCAGATAGTTCAGTTCAGTTCTCATTCGGAATCGTAATACGAATATTCAGATATGATTTTCAATAACATTTTGTGACATCAATTTAGCTTATTGAAACGTAAAAGTTAATCGAATTCGAGCTTTTAATAATATGTAACAAAAAAAAAAAACAAACAAACAAAAAGGTAAAAATAAAATTATTATTAAGATTAATTTTCAGTTCGTTGAGTTTATTTTGATAATATACACAGTAGACTTAGGTTTAACAAATGAAACGAAAAATTGAACATTGTGAATATTAAGAATGCGCCTTCAAAGTAACATGTAACATATATACAGCATGTACGTATGTATGTATGTAATGTGAAAAATAAATAGATAATATGATACGGCAGCAAGTTCATTTAATGCTAGGGCTAATAAAAATTAAAATTAATATAGATGAGATGAAAAAAGCATTTGCAATCCTTATAACAGGCATAGAGTAAACCCAAAAGTTAAACATAATTTTTAATGAATAACATAGTTTATACAATTTTTAGAATTATAAATACTCACACACACACACACACACACACACAAACACATATAGACACATAGACACACACATACACACTACCAACCACACGCACATATAGATGCATCACATCAGCGAAAAATCCATTGACAAGAACAACAAAACGAACTCTCGATGTTGTGAGACTTGATAAAATCATGTTTACGCTAAATAAAATTATTAAAAAAAAAAAAAATTAAAAAAAAAACAAACTCAAATAATATACAGAATGCAAAACGAGAACTATCCACAAATAGCTTATTAAATATAAATTGAAAAAGCTCTTGAAAATCTGAACAAAGCTGCGTTCCGCATTTCTTATATACGAATCGCCTGATTTCATATACCCAAATATCATGCCATTCTCTTCACTAATCAAATCCATATTTGTTAAGATCAAAGGCGTCAACGTTTCAGCTTTGTTCCAAAAAAAAAAAAAAATAAAATAAAATAAAATAAATAAATAAAATAAAATAGAAAATAATGATATATCGCCTAGAAATACTTAATGCCATAAAACTAGACACAAATGAAACGTTTTTTAGACAAATTTCGTGAGTAAAATGTAAAAAAACATGCATATATATGTATATATACCAATATATACATATATATATGATATTCGTAAATGTAAAGCATTTTACCGTAGTTAGATACTTTGTATAGGAAACAACGTTTGCAGCTACAAAAAAAAAAGAAAAAAAAAAAAACAAATGATAATTTTAAATGTTTGGGCAACAAACAAATGTTATTTTGTAATTATTGCATACTATAAAAATTAAAACAAAAGGAAAACGTTATTAAATTTATAAATGCCGAAATTGAAAACAAAATTATTGTATAATTTCTTAGCACTTTCACAACTACCATATTTATTTAAACATACATATGTATAGAAATATATGAATATTTATATATATACATATATGTATGTATACTTATATATAAATATATATATATAGTCATATATTGCACATGCATACAAATTATTTTAGTACTATGTGCATTAAAAATGTATAAATAATAAAAAAAAAAAAACAAAATAAAAACTAACATTAAAAAATAACATCAAATAGTCAACATAACTGTAATTAAGCTTTTTAGTTTTTACCCGCGATTTATAAAATATATTTACAAGTAAAATTCTAAAAATTTGTCATAAGATTAAAGATTAAAAAAAATTAAAATGCTGATAAACAAATTTATTTACATAAAACTATTAGATCAAGATCAAGATCAGCGACCGCTTGATAAATAAAAAACACACATTGTTTTTGTTTAATAGTGTAACACACATTTTTCAAAAAAGCGAAATTTTAAATAATAATACAAAAATAACAACAAAAAGTAAAAAGAGCCCATTAAAATTCGTATTTTAAACAATTGTCTATGAAATAAAAAAAAAAATTAATACAATGCAAGTAACGAGTAACAGATAACTGTAATTAAATGAATGCTATAATAATAATATTATGTTGTTAATGTTTAAAAAAAAAAAAAACCTTGTTAAAATAATATTTCAAAATAAAAAAAAAAATAAATAAATAAAAAAAATACGAATACAAAATTTCAATTAACGGGCAGCGCCCAGACTTTTCCTTGTTAAAAGTGAAATCTTGAGCTAGGGCATGGTCACCGTTGGCTGTTGAGGCCGTCACCAACTGCCCAAAAATTGACCCACATTTGGCGGCCCGGGCCGGCAGAAATTCCATCGCCCAATTGCGTTTAGAAATTTGAGTTGTGTCTCGCATAAAACGCACCCAATTACCAAGTCCAATTGAACGCAAGCGTTTCATAAGCCTTTTTTTTTTAACGCCCTGCCCTACACATTAGTATTGTATAATCAGAGATCTATAGCTGATTTACATACAGTATATGTTTACTATATGTAGTTAACTAAGTCGCCCACACATCAATACAAATGGCCATTAAACAACCATTAAATATTTTGTATGTCTTACATATATATATAATATATATATATATATAATATATATATATATATATATATATATATATATATATATATATATATATATATATATGTATATATATATTTATCCTACTGCAACTCGATACAATTCCTTAGTGAGCTAGACCTATTTTAGTTCCCAATTGTTCAAACTCTTGGAACAATATTCTACTATTTGTACCCTAATAACATGCATAGTGAGGTATATAGGCGGAAGGTTCTTGAAACAGCCTAACAGACTGTATACACATGCTCTATATAGATGATAATATTCGATGGTTCCTTTTTGATCAATCAACAATCAGCAGTTCTCTGCTAAAACCATTATGATTTACATAAGGAAGTCTCTAATTAGAAGCTTCTGTTACTATTCTGCCGCTCAACATACAAATATGCATGTCACGTATACATTTAGATTTATGAATTCCTTGGCAAACTGTGCTAACAAGCCAAGAAAAAACTTTCTATATTTTATTAAGGGTGCATTAAACTCAGTATAGACTTTGCGAGTGATCGTATATCATATTTGGCAGAGAGCTGTGGAATAGAGAGACAGTCAAAGCTAAAAATATATATGCATATAAGTTCATTTTAATAGTGTTTTTAATGCTGCTTAACTGTTTTCAATAAGCTAACAAATAAATTTAATTTATTTTACTTATTTTCAATAATCCAAAAGCAAAAATTATTTTTATTTCGGGTAAGATGAAAGCTAGTTAATTGATTGAATGGAAGATAATGGAAGCTTTATAGGTTTCACACAAATCTTTATGCTCTAATAAGTGCTATTAATATTGTCAGTTAATAAGATCATAGTCAGTTGATTATCAACTATACTACAATATCTGTATACAATAAAAGTAGACTAACACGCTTGCCAGAAACAGTGCGCGTGCCACTGCCAAGCGCCAAGCAAAGCTCACAAAAAAAAAAACAAAAAAAAAACTGATTCCGGTTAACTACTCTTGATAGCAAACATCTTGTTTAGCTTAAGCTTCAGCTTGAAAGGTTTTGCTTTGTTCCTGCGCCAGAAAGCCACCGGCGCCAATGCGAAGAGAGCTCAGCTCGATATCATGAGCGCCTGGTGTGAATTGCTTTTTAAGGCATTGGATGAGTGAATATTAGCAAGACAAGTTCGTTGTCCAAGTCTTTTGTTTGCCCAGGCCGAGCTGGCAACTGGCCAAGAACTGGCAAACACTTTCGTTTAGGCTGTGCGTGTATGTCTGCCAGCCGCAGCCGCAGCAGCAGAAGAAGAAGCAAGGGAAGAAGACGGCAAAGGAGAAGTCAAAAAAGAAGAAGACGAAGAAGACAGTGCACATGCCGGCGAATCTCATGTAGTTGTGGTCGCGTGCTAAGTCTCACTTGAGCACTGAACAAGTTTTCGAATCGAATCGGCCAGCGCAGACGAAGAAAAGCCGACCACTTTCTTTGCGGTTTCATTGGCTTCCAGTGAGCGATGAGACGTGTACTTCCAGTGGCTGACACAAGTAGCTATCACAGTCGGTTCGAGTGGCGGCGCTCAGCTCAGTTGTTAGCGCGACCTGAACAGGTGCAGACTTGCAGACTTTGCAGCTCCGGTTAGCATTTTGTGTGTTGTTTCGTATTATATTTTTCGTCGTGCTGAAGGAAAGCGCCGCGGCGCACGTGGACATGAAGTTAATTGATGTTATTATATACTTAATAGCTATTTTAATCTTCATCTATTTGTTGTTGGAGTAAACCACATTCACTCGCCACTCACTAACGCAGCTGCAAGCCAAAGCTTTCCTTACTCTTCTTCTTCTTCTTCTTATTCTTCACGCTCCACAAACTCTTCATCTGCAAAGGCAACTACAATCGCTCCCAATATGAAGGTAAGTAGAATCTCACGCTGATTTTATGAGCTCCAATTATCGATCATCAAACGATGGGAAATGCATTTTATGCAAATGCACAATCTCTATGGACGCCCCAGGCTCAGTCGGGTTGCAGTTCGGGTTTCTTTTCGAAAACTGCAGTAAAAGCCAAAGACAATGGCGCCATTCATTTTTGTGCTTTTGTGATATTTTCAATTGAATTGCAATTGATGCGCCGCTGTGGCTCGTGTTTTGAATACTTGTTAAATTGCGATTGGCGGGCACTTTCATTTGCGGTGCAGTAGCAGCAGCAGCAACTGCAATTGCAATTGCAATTGCAATAGCAATGCCTATGCCAATGGCAATTGAGAGCACTTGATGCGTCAAGTTTTCGCTGCAGGCAACCAAACAATGGGCCGGGCCGTTCGCTACACTTGCCTGGCTATTGCGATTGCGATTGCGATTGCCATTGACTCTGGCTCTAGCTCTGGCTCTGGCTCTGCCTCAATGTGCAACGCAGTGAGGAAGATGAAACAGTTAGCTTAATACTAAATAAAAGTTGACTTTCAGGTTGGCCAAATGCGTTGCGAATTGGGTTAGCTTGCGGTTGTTTCAATGCTATCGCCTAATTCGCTGTTTCAATTGTGGTTTCTGAGTGGGGAGCGTGGTCAGTCAGGGTATAGTGATGTAGATCCCATTTCAACAATGGAATACAATTCGTGCGCACCTTGACTTTCATGCAACGGACCCCAAGTTCGTTCACCAGTCAGTGCACCCGCTCCGGCCGTCGACCATTATTATTATGCATATTTTCTTACAGGCGACAAAGCAGTATCAAATTGCTAACCACTCGATAAACAGCCAGGCAGCAATTGGGTCTCAATTACGTCTGCCACTTTGATTAGGCAAACGCAGCACGTAATCAATAACCATAGTGCAGCGCTGTGCTGCGCACTGCGCGCTGACAGTTTCACCTGTAAGCAGCGCTTGATTGACTGGCCGGACTAACGGTAAAACATTGTCATTGCCAGTGTCTCGTGGACAAGTGAAATTTGTTGTTGCTGTAACAATTACACTGGCAAATTGTTGACTTCCACTTCACTTGTGGCCCGGCCATGTTTGTAGCAGAACCAAATCAATTTGGTATTTCACTTTCATTGGCCCATAGTCTTAATTAGACGCGACCGCTGCACGCCCGTCCGTGCCCACAGTTATGGCTTACATGCTTACGCGTACATGTACACATGCATGTGTGTGTGTGTGTGTGTGTGTGTGTATGTAAATGCTTATAGGTTTATTATGGCCTTATGCCTTAGTGGCCAGCGGCAGGCGACGTGATAAAATTTTAGAAAACCGCCAATTTATACAAATTAAGGCCATTATTTTCGGTTCTCCGTCCATCCGCTGATTACATACATCCCAGACTTGCCTCCCTTTGCCCCCCTTTGTTCATGCAGCTGGCGAGCTGATAGAGCTTAGAAAGTTGTATATACATGCATACAAATATATATATATATATATATATCTTCGTTAAGTACTTACCTGCAAAAGAGATAATTAAATTTCGTTTAATGGATTTTCGTGTTAATTTGTAACATTTTTACTGCTTTAGCATTTCGTACTCTTGACGCTGCTGTGCGGTCTGGCCAGCTGTGATCTGTCTGCCGTCAAGCGTCCGTTGATCTTCAGCAACGGCAATTGGCCTCCCAAGAGCGCCAACCAACTGACTCGCCATCCAGCCGCCTCAGCCAACGGCAAGCAGCGCACCTTGGTCGTCCAGATTCGCAGTGATCAGCCAGTGCCATTGGTGTTGAAGGGTCGTCCCGGCGCACACACACACGCCCACCAGCACCTCGGTTCACACTCGCACCTGCACTCTCACGCTCACCTGCATGGCCACGCCCACTCTCACGCACACGCACACCTGTTGCATGGAGCCGCCCCTCAGCACCTGCGAGGCGCCCGCCCACTGAAGCTCAGCGCTCCAGTCTACCTGAAGCCGGCAGGCAGTCTGCGCAAACCGTTGAAGATCAAATTGAGCAACTCGAAGCCGCACTCGAAGCCCATCTTCGGATACGAGAAGCCCTTCAAGTACGAGAAGCCCACAGCCGTTGCCTACAGCGAACTACAGAACTTGCCGGTAAGTACCATAAGGAGTGGGCAGGGAACTCGGAGCACGCACACACACGCGCACACATAGAGAGATATCCTTATACACATACATATATACATACATACATATACCCGCAGCTGGACACACACAACAACTACAACACCGAGCACTTTGCACCAATTTACACGGTACCCGCACCCAATCTGGCCCAGCACCACGATCACGACAATCAGATTGACGACGGCCTAAACCCCGCATACCTGCCCCCACAACAACAACAACAACAACCACAGTTGAGCACTCAACGTCCCCAGAGCAGCTATTACAGCGTGCATGAGGACGAGACAAATGATAAAACCATTCGCGATCCCATTTCGGGTTCGCAGAAACTCTTTGCCCCAGATCCGGATCCATCTTTGCCCACCACTAAGGTGAAGATCGCCACGGAGAGCTTCAACACGCCGAGCAACAACCAGCCGCTGCCGTCGGATGTGCAAAGCAACCATCTGCCCGCGCAGCCATTGGTCCAGATTGTGGGTGCCCAGGCAGCAGCACAGACAGTGCCCATCTATCCCATCCAGTTCACGCAGCAGCAGACGACACAGCCCTTCATCGCCGCAGCACTACCTGCCGCCCATATACCCATCTACAATCCCACCTATCTGGTCACCCAGTCCAATCAGCTCTACAGCCAGCACAAGCAGCAGCTCTTCAAGCCCAGCGTGGAGCACGTCGTAGAGACGGGCTATGTCAACGCCGACCTGACGCAGGAGGTGGCCAGCAACGGGCAAATTCTGCAGGCCGCCAAGGATCCGCAACACAATATCCATCCAGTCCTGGACTCGGCTCCACAATACGCCGCTCTAATTGCTGCTCCTGCACTGAGCGAGCCCGCAGAGCCTGTGTATGATACGGCGCCCTTCCACTTGACCAATGTCGCCGCATCAGTGAGCTCCACAGCACCCGAGGGCGGATTTGTGGTGTCCAACTACTATGGAAATTCGCACGACTCTTCGCAGCTGCTGCAAGCTTATGCCGAGGAAGAAGCCCGACGACAGCAGCTGGAAACTGAGCAGGCTGCACTGGAGCTTCAAAAACAACAGCAGCATCAACTGCAATTGGAAGAGCTGCATGCTCAGGCACAGGCCCATGCACAATTGCAGCAGCAATACCAACAAGAACTGCAGCAGCAACAGCAACAGCAATATCAACACGAGTTGCAGTTGGAAGAGCTGAAGGCTCAGGCACAGGAGCAACACTTGCAGCAGCAACAACATCAGCAACAACTTCAAATTCACCAACTGCAACAGCAGCACCAACAACAACAGTTACAACTGCAACAGCAACAGCAGCAGCAACTACAGCAGCGCCAACCCACAGATCCGGCGGCTGCTGCTTTCGAGGAGCATCAGCGTTTGGTACAGCAGCAATTGGGCAGCACTACACCTTTGCGTATTTTTGTTCCAGATGAAGAAATACCAGAAACGGTAAGCAAACAAAATCATTTTGAAAACGTACATCCTTATGGTCATTATTTGAAATCGTTTAAACTACAGCAGCGTCTACAAAAACGTTCGGACAATCTCAAGAAGGGCTCATTTGAAGATGTGTCCACGCAGCAGTTGAATAATGCAACAAAGGATTTGTATCCCGTTTCAACTTCAGTGGAAGTGTCAGGCAGTCAAACAGATGCCGATAACGAATAGGAATATATCTTTGTTATTGACATAGTTCTTAGCGGTCTTTAAATATTTATTTTACAACACACATTTGTAAATTTAATCTTATAGAAAGAGTCGATAGTGTAATTAATTAATAAATGAAATAATATTTAAAAATAACGAAGGCATGTTTTAATGGAATACATACTGAAATATAAATACTAATTTACCATTTTATCGCTATCGGTTCAACTTTAGTTTAAAAATATGAATCTGAACATACGCGCGCATTTTTAAATGGGCCACACTGTTAAGTATCGATAAATAACCAATGTTCAGACCATGTGCTCAACTATCGATGTTAAGCAATCATGTGAAACAAGTTGGCAGCCTTTATGGTAAAAAAGAAGCTAAACAGAAGTGTGCGCTAAGCACAAATTAAATAAATTGTCATAAAAAGACAAATACTATAAATATGATAATACCAATTCGGTGTTTTACCTGTGGGAAGGTTATTGGTAATAAATGGGAATCTTACCTAGGCTTGCTACAGGCCGAGTATACGGAAGGGTAAGTTTCGCTGCTCTGCAAGCAAAGCAACTTCAGCTGCCTTTTATATTATTTATAATTTATTATTAATTACCTGTATATTATTATTATTGTTTAGTGACGCATTGGATGCTTTAGGATTAAAGCGCTATTGTTGCCGTCGGATGTTGCTTGGCCATGTGGATCTCATTGAGAAGCTTCTCAACTATGCACCTCTCGAAAAGTAACAAATGGACGCTACACTTGGGACAGTTGTGATTACACGGAACTTAAACGACAAACTTTATATTTTATTGTAAAAATAAATTAAAGCTCAATTTAAGAACAGTCGTTTTAATAACTACATTTTGTCCATGAACCATGGCTGTCCGTTTTTTTCACGGCGTTTCGTGAGGATTTCACAACCATTGTTGGTAACCAACAGAGTTTGTTCGAACTGTGCCGAGTAGAGGCCATCCCCGGTGACGGCAGTCCAGTCATCTGGCCAGGACTCTGCCTTCTGAACACCCTCGGAAATCATTGGCTCAATTGTGAAGCAGTGTCCAGGGGCCATTACGCCAACGGCAGAGTTCTCTGTGGAAGTGACAAAACATGAGCTCGGTATCCAAGTAGAAAACTAAGACTCACTTACTGGCATAGTGTGGCACATTAGGTGCAGTGTGGAAAACGCGATGAATGCCATGGCCGCAATAGCTGCGAACGACGCTGAAGCCATGAGGCGCCACGTACTTCTGGATGACATTACCTATCTCCCGGTACTTCACGCCAGGACGCACCAGTTCAATAGCTTTGCACAACGATTCGTATGTAACGCGCACTAGCTTCTTGTGCTTCTCTGAGACGTCGCCAACGAAAAAAGTTTCGTTGAGATCACCATGAAAGCCGTGATGATAGACAGTCACATCGATGTTGCATATGTCGCCATTCTCCAAGGGACGCAAGTCCGGTATGCCGTGACAAATGACCTCGTTAACGCTGGTGCAGCATGACTTGGGAAAGTTGTAGTAGTTGAGCGGGGATGGATAGCAGTCGCGCTCGATGGCTGCCTCGTGCACCAGGCGATCTAATTCATCGGTTGTGATGCCGACTTCAATGGCTTTGGCACCCTCATCTAGGCACTCACGGCCCAGTCTTCCAGCCACTCGCATTGCCTCAATTTCGTCATCATCGAGCACTTTGATTGTGGTTCCACGCAGAGCTTCTTCCGACAAAGATCGCCCAGCAGGATGATCTGCGTAATCTGGACGCTGGATTGCCTCTGGAACGGCACGTTTGGGAGTCTGAGGAAACGGACGCAGTTTGCCGGTGAAGCGAAAGTGCGGCCATGGATTGTAAACACCATCATCAACGACAGGCTTCTGACCACCGGCTAATTTGAAACAATACATATCCGATTGGTATACCGCAGATATTAACATTTATTTAAAATTTATTACAAAGTGAACATACCAGCTAATGCATGGATCACCTTGTGCTCTTTCCAGAAGCCTTTAAAGCACGCCTGCGAGCAGAAAAATGAGCCTTTGATTCCCAATTTAATGCAAGTGGGGCACTGAAGCGTCGCCTCATTGTTACAATTCGTTGTTTCGCAACTTTGCGTCATTACAGCGTGTAAAAATGTCCTCTTAAAAACTGTTCCAAAATTAGCAATCCGACGGACACAATAACCACATGCAACGCCGTTATTATTTTCTGATTTGTGTTTATCGATATATTTACAATCGATGGTTTGGTGTATCACAATGTCGTAAAATAAAAAATTATCGTTGTTGATTTTTTTCAAAATGTTCAAAATTAAATGTTAATATAAAAGCAAAAAACGGTATGGATTATATATTATTGTTAAAGAAATTAAGATATGTGTGTGTGAAACTTTATATTTTATTATAATTTGATTTTTATTTACAAAACCTACAAAATATGTTTGAATAACTCAATGAAATCTATGAATTCCTGATCTGAAATAAACAATCGGTTCTTTATGGAACTTTCTGCACACGAAGATTCGGTCAATTAAAATTTATTTAAACAATTAAGAATTTCGGGTTAAGTCTTCATTTCGATTCAGTTTTAGTTTCTTTAATATTTTATTGAAATAATAATACAAAACATTGAATAATAATTTATAGTTAATCTATAAGAAATAATTTTTAATTTTTAAAGATGTGACAACTTGACAATGATTTGACCTGAAATTTGAATATTCGTTATACGTTGTACGTTTTCAAAAGCAGCTGTTAGTAATTGTCTAGGCACATGCGCTTTATCCCTTTCCCTCTATACCCCTCTCTTTCTAGCTCACTCTCTGCTAGGCACAGCTGTGCAGCAATTGAAGCGTTGGCTCTGTTTATGTTTGAATCTCTCCAATCAAATCGCGAGAACCTTTCGTCGTGAACGGACGTGTATTCCATTGTTGCGGCTAAATAACGCGAACGAAAGAATAATAGCAACAAACTTGTTTGATCTGAGGCAAAATTAGTGTTCGCATAAAGTCCAAAAAGATCCGGAGTGTGTGAAGAGTGAATACAATCAATCAAGTGCACTAACAAGTAATATTAATATTTTACAAACACATATTTGTATAAACATCATTTGATTGCCTGCTACAGGTGGAACTTCTCCCATACTGTTAGTGTAGTCGAGGATACTTGAATTCAACTCAAAGGTCGTAATTTCGAGAAGCCAATATCAGCCCAATCATAGTCAAAGTAAATCATGGGTAACTTACCTGCACATGCTGAGTTCATATAATTCCTTGTCGCTAATCTATGAGACAGTCCGTCGGTCGAGCATTGAAATGAATGGATCAGTTTTGTCGCGATCTTTGCACTCGCCGTTCGATCGCGTTCTATGCGTTTTCCTTATCAGCAGCGGTTGCTGTTGTTGGCCCCGCGTTTCGTTTTTGCGTTCACTTTGAGCAGACGACGACAAACACGCCGCAGTTACTGTTGATGTTGCTGTTGCTGATGCTGATGTTGCTGTTGCCATTGCGGCAGGGAAGAGGCAACGGCATCAAATAGCTATAAATAACAAACGGCACGCGGCTGCGTCCGTGTGTGCACTGTACGTTGCTTGTCACACCTCCGCCCCACAGCCTTTGCCCCTTATCGACCCCCACTCAACTAAAATCAAACGCAGCCGGCTCTTCGCGCTATGGGTGTTTGATTCAACTATCTATTGCTAACTGAGTCGTTGTCAGTTTTCCGCTTTTCATTAAACAAAGCTAAAACAACAAACAACAAAATCAAGCGAAACGCAAATCGTCAATTGTCAATGGTCTTCATTCGGAAGGCCGCCTGCGTAATTAAAATAGAATCTGTTTTCCCTGATTGTGTGTGTATATATGTATGTATGTGTGTGGGTGATTTTGTGTGTCTGTGTGACTATATACTAAAGTAAGACATTACTTTATTGTGTTTTGTTCAGGCTATTGCAATACGGAACAACGTCAAAAGTCAAGGTACCGCTGCCGTTGCCGTTGGCGCTGCTGCTGCCGCTGCCGCTGCAAGCAGCGCCGCGACGCTCGCAGTAGCATCGGCCGAGACAGCGATGATCTTGCATTGCTGCTGTTGCTTTGAACTCGATCGCAGACAAAGATTGAGCAAAGCAGGATCGCACATTGTTCTTTTGCTGTTATTCTTGTTATTGTTGAACGACTGTTTTTTTTTTTTTTTGGACAACGATCATCGGCGTTCGCCCTGCGGCTATACGAGACGATCCTCGCAGAAATTAAAGGTAAAGAGCGAATAAGGCAAAAAGCAGAGAACAGCAAAATCTTTAAGGCCGACAGCGAACACGCATTAGAGTTAATTGGGCTCCGTCTGCGGCACTGGCTCCAGTCCAGGTGCCTTTGATACGCAATGCTATGGCATTAGCAGAATGCTGCCACAACATGTGCGCGTGTGTGTGTGAGTACGTATGTACGGACATACATACAAAGACATATTTGTTTGTATGCACACATGTGTGGTGCGCATTTGTACGCATTTGCCTGATGCTTGTGTCAGTTAGATGAAAATTTATGCGTCACAGCAAACAAAAAAAAAAAAAAAAAAAAAAAAACGAAAACAAAAAACCGAAAAAATGAAAAAATTGAACGAATATGAAATTCAAAGTGTTGTCCCGCTCAGCCGAGTCTCGTTTGGTTGCCGCGGCATTTTCCAGCGTTTCAGCGCTTCCGCTCTGCCAGAAAATCAACTTCCGCTGGCAAACAATTGTCAGCAGGGGGCGGCGGCCCAAGGCGTCAAGAGTGGAGCGCGGAGCGCGGTGCGAGGGGCGCTGGGCTTGGGTCTCCGCTGACAATGCCAGCGGCGTTGCTTTACGTAGCAAACGCAGCACAAGAGACGCATATTGATATTGTTGCCAGGATTCTTACGCTTCACTGCACTCACACACTTACCCACACACCCACACACACACACATAATCACACACACACAGACACATACATACACACATTCAGTCATATAAATTTAAGCTGCTGCAAGCGCATTTCACTTTTGCTTCACTGCTCCTGTTGGCTGTTTTGTCCCTTATCCTTTGGCCCGGCAAACATTTTGTAGCATCTTCGCCTGCTTATTGCCAGCCAACGAACGCCATTAAGCGTTTCATGTTACCTCCCTTCGCATTAAAAAATTGTCCGCGTATGCATTTCCCAACAATTCTTTCCATTTCTGCGACATTTCATTTCATTCCATATTTCTGCCAGCTTTTTCGCTTTTGAATAGAACACAATTTTGCTTCCTCTTGGTAATACCCTTGGAGAGAGCATTAAGATTTTGCCATGGCAAGTGTGTTCGTGCAGAAGGAGTTCTGATCAAAGTTACGTTTCCTTTCCATCAGTTATTTTACTTTTGATCAAGATATTTTACTGTTTGCATTATGCTCTTTGTATTCTGTTTACATCTGATTTTGGAAAGTTAAAAAAATAGAAGATGAATTCTTACTTTGATTTAAGTATTGCTTATTTTTTTTTTCTATTGATATTAAAAGCTGTATCTATTCATTTCGGTTTCTAGACAGTTCTAAAAATTAATTCTGCCCAGAATACAATTATTGCTTTACCCACTTATCAGTCTGGCTATTATATCTACTCTATGTATTCTATTCGATTCCATTCCAGACTGTTCTAAAAATAAAACCTTACTCTAACTTAAGTCTTATTTTAAGGACCTATTTGTTTAGCTCTTGTATCATGCCCTTTTTGTTCCATTCTTTTTTGATTCTAGACAATTCCATAAATAAATCAGATTGCTCTATAGACGCCTTTGTTTAGCTTCCTATACATTTCCTTAAGGGTATTCCTTCTGCAGCAAATTATTAAATTTTGGGATCCTTGCACGCATTTCTACTTCAGTTGCGAAGAGGCGCGTGCTTAAAACGTTTTTATTTTTTCTGGTTTCTGGTGTGGGTTTTTCTTTCCACTCCAGCCGAGCTTTGATATGTTGAAATTTTCATTTTTAGAATTTTTCATTTTGTTGATTTGCCATCGCAGCAAATATACAAAAATTAAAAGCAAATTATGTGCCGCAGGTGCCGGGGGCAGCGGGGAGCAGCGGACTTGTGGTGACTCTAATCCACATCAAATCGGATATCTGCGTGCGCCTGGGCAGTCCGAAACGCGCAAAATCTCATATCTGCCAAGTATTTGGAGCAAGCGATTCAAGTTATTTTATGAATATTTGTATAGGCTCTCGAATTTGCATGGTAAGCCATGTCGGGGCGGCTGGATGCTGAGTGTTGAGTGTCGCGCGTGGGCGTTTTATCAAGGCACTGCTAACGGTATATATATCTATATATGTATATGTATATGTATGTATATATTGCAAGGCTCCACCCCACCCCACTGTGGACTTATTTTCTTTCGTATCTCACTTCATCTCGTTTGCCGCACTACACCTCTTCTTGACATAAATATTTTGTTATCAGCGTCGTTCTTGTTGCTGCTATGAAGCAAAGTTAATGATATGTCTCAACTGGGTGAGCATAGGTGTCTGGCTGTGTGCGTGCGTGTGTGTCGGTGTGTCTGGAGACAAGAGTTCTCAGTAAGGATCTCTGTGTGTGTATCTGAGTCCGTGCTCTGCATCAGCTTTATGCGAAATTAATTGTAATTTAAGTACGTTTAATTTCTGGCTTCTAATTTGCTTCCCTTGTATAGAAATAATGCAATCTTATTTACTGTAGTCTCTCCTCACTGCCCATTGCCAGGAGTAGCCACACTACTACTTAAGCGTATTTTCATTTGCGTAGTCAAGCATGCTCGATGCCATTCAAGTATGCACAAAACAAGCCCCAATAAATCTATTGGAGATGAAATGCGTAATGATTATTCATGCGGAACTCAATGTTAAAAGCTTTGTTTAACTTAATGAACTTTGAGTTCTCTGCTCCTTGAGCTTCGGTTATGTCGGATTGACTTAATTCATGCGTTCGTTCACTTGCAGGATACATGAAAAAAGCATTTACATGCCAAAAGTTAAGACTCCAAGCCCTCCACAGCTTTTGTGCTGTGCTCTTTCTTTGCTCATCTTTTGGGCTCGTTCAAATTTGTACTGCATTCACAGGGCCAAGAGCCGAGGACAGAGAGTCGAGGACCAAGGACAGAGAACCGACGACCGCCTGGCATTCAGTTTTATTTGCCAAATTAAAAGGATTTCATTTGCTTTTCATATTTGCGTTGGTTTTTATCGCCGCTGCCAGACAACTGGCTTTGACCCAACGCCGATTTTCCCTCACAATCACCATAAAACCGAATCTCGGCGCCATATTTTCTGCCCTCGTACTGGCTGTTGCCTTCCTTTTTGCTTTTTTTATGTTGTGGCAAAGTCGTTGGCAATTGTTATTTATGGCTAAAGGAAGGAAAAAGTAGCCCTAGCAGCTGACAAGCCGCGCAGGCAAGGCTTCAACCTCCACATCCTCCACCCCGCAGCGGCGTAGTGTGGCGTATGCCCAGGTCGATCATCATTTCTGTTGTTAGTATTAATTATTTGCTAGCCTCGGTGCTGGCCCTCAAATTGCATAATTTAGGTCTTAAACAGCCGATTGACCATTGCTCATGTTCTATATGCGGCTTCCCCACATCTCTGTACATATTTGCCGTCATGGGCACGGGTTCCGTTACACAGAGTGGAGCACAGAATAGCAGGAGCAGGTGCAGGAGGGCGAGCAGGAGTAGCAGCAGCAGCCTATCTGTCTGCGGTGTATTTCATGGTTGAACTTTATTTACATTCATATGGCTACAGCCGAAGCGGCCAAGAGCAGTCGGCCCGACCAGGACACAAGCAGCTCGGAGCATTTTGGTTACAGTTGCAACCACCTGGGCATGTTGTTGGCTGATGCCACAGGTGCTAGCTGGGCGAGCTTAATTATTTGCAGTTGGCTGTGGCCCAGTGTCGGCTCTGGACCTTTGCTCACTCCCTTTCAGTGTGCGTTCGTTTTGTCTGTTGGTTTGCTCACCTCATTGCTTGTTTATTTGGCAACCCGTTTGCATTCTACGTTTGTCCAGCATAGAAGCCGCTCTGCCGCATCGTCAGTGAATAGGAGAATGCCCTCTTCACTCCCTTCTTCACTATATGCATATGTATGCATTCGCCTGTATCTCTGTTAATTTAAATTTACGGCTTTTTATTACGCCAATTTTCAGTGCTGTCCGCCCGCGCTTCCCATCCACTGCGCGCCTGTTGATATGCAATATTTTTAATCAGCCATGCAAGCAAACATTCAGCCCGTCGCGACGTGCATTAAAACTATATATACATACATATATATATATAAAGAACTTTTCGTTTTGTGTCTGTGTATATTCAGCCGAAATTACAAACAAATACTGAATCCGCATTCGTTTTTACTCCTATGCATATTAAATATCTGGGGAAGATTAATTTTTTGCATGCAATTATTTTATTTACGTAAACCCTTAAATCTCATATTTCAAAGTAAATTTAAGCTACCTCTGTTATTGGTATAGTAACAAATCAACAAGCCTTTCAAAAGTGCCTTAAGTCTTGTTGCGCTTGCTACCTCGCCTCGCATTTGCCAGGTCAACGCTTAAGCCACAAAGGCTTTGGGATCAAGTTGAAGCAGGGCACACGTATGGCAGCGTCGGTACAGAGCATTGTTTAAGTCTCAGCTTAATATGCACTTTCAGTAATGTAGCAAACTAAAGAAAAGTTGACTGCAGACCTATCAGTTAATCTGGGGAAAATATTATTTAGAGGAGGAAATTGTTGTATAGAAAAAGTTGAAGGGATCGGTTGCAAGCAAAAACCTGGCCCGGGTGGTGTAAGAGTATTCTCCTAGTTTTAGTAAAGTGCTATTAGATCTTTGGACTGCAGTACCGAGACGCCACGCCGTTTTAGCTTTGAGAATACTCTATTTATGTATATTTTGATTGTCATCCATATGGGACGAGGTATATAGCTTGATACAAAAGCAACGGAGCTAAGATATTCTTGTTGATGCTGACCTTGACTAGGGATAGCTTGTTTCGTTTAATAGCATTTATGTATATACTTTGTCGAAGATCAATCACTCACATTATAATACAACTTAGATATTTTAAATAAAATCTCTGCGGATTGTATACAACATTTTTATTTTGGTTTGAGGATTACTCAACATCTTCCATCCAAACCCATTTTATAATGCTGGCAAATTCTTATATGTGATCAACTTATTATTTGTAGTAGAGTTACCGCTTAAGGAAGACAAGAATTGATTAGCGAATTCCAAATTCAGCAGACGATGCTAATGGATGTTATACCATATAAATGGCAAAACATGAACAATGATTATGAAGTGATAGGTTCGAATTTCCGCTGAGTAGCTATGTTAGGTACTTTATTATTCCCCTTCGTCAAAAACTTTTAAAAATTGTAAATAAAAACCAAAATTTTTCAAGTACAACATCCCTATATACACAAACCCATGCATATATGTATTTACGATGAGATTGATGCTGTTTGTTATGCATCTTCGCACACTGTGACACAGGTGCTTAAGTATTTACTTGCCTAGGGCCTCATATCACAGTAATCAATTATAATAAATCAAGTGTATATATGTATGTATGTATAATAATGATATCCTTTGGCAGCTATGTACACAGTTAGCTACTTGAAATGTCAACTGTCACGGCGGCAAGAGAAATCAAAATAAGGCAAACGGGCAATGAGTGCGCGGCCGCTTGGAGGAACTTTTAGGAACAGGCTCGTGTCAAGATTTGCGCTTGTAAACACTAAAAATGTCAGAGGCGCGGCGAAGCGGGGGCAATATGCTATTGTGCCGACTACCCGCTTAGCCTAGAACGTTGTCATTGTCAGTTCGTGTAGTTTGAAAGTGGCGCTTGACACTTGACAAGTCTGATTGATGGCGTGACTGTGAGTGAGCAGCAGGATGTTGGCGGAATCGTGAAATTGCTGAAGCTTCGTTCGTCTCGGACCCTCATCTCATTTAATTAAACTAAATGCGAGTGCTACGCTTCATTCAGAATCACCCCACACAATTCCCCAATATCGTTTATGCACGCCAAGCAGAAATGAAGAAATGCTCTTTGCCAGACTCAAGTTTCATAATTCGCTGAAGAAACAAATATAACAAAGAACATTTCTAACTCTGAAATATGTTGACCATAGCTTCTTATAAGTATTGCTTTGTCATGGAAGAAAAATAATATATGTGTATAATATATACATACAGATATGTGTTTGCAGTAGAATTTCGACATTTCAAGAGACCAATATTTGCCAAGAATTTAATTTGTTGAGGCTAAAAAATAGTTTGGAACAACAGAGACTTATTTTTCGATATTGGGGTATTCAACTGGTTAACTGTAGCTTTCCAGAGTACTTATCTTAATGTTCAATTTTATTTGTGCTAAAAAATACTTTGAATTAATGAACGAGCTTACATGTATTTAATTTTTAGGAGGCAACCATTCTTAAGTAGTTCTGAAATACATTTATATAATGATGGTTAAGTACAACTAAAATCTCACTTTATATTTATAATATAGATGAAGACATTCAAGTATATATTTGAAATTTTAGTTTTCTCAACTTCCTTCTTAAGAGCAACTGGAAAACAAACCTACAAATCAGAAAACCCATATATTATATCATATATCATATCATTTCGTAAACAAGTATAAAAATACAAAACAAAAAAAAACCTCAAAACACATTGCAACCTATGCACTGTTATTTATAAAATTCCAGAGCCACAGCAATGAAATTTTAATTTGTTTACGTTTGTGACATGTTGCTCTTCGCAAGGTTGACCGCTGATAAGCGGGCAGGTCGATGTGGGTGCTCTTCTCTTGGGAGATAAACAGCGGACTCAGAGCGCAAAATGCACGGAAAAGCTGACGTCCAAGACCTGGCTATAGGCCATAGACAAATAACAAATGAACTTACATGCTGAGCTGAGAATTAATCAATGGAATTTATAATTTGGCCCAAATGAGCAGACGGTGCCACATTAAGGCCTCGCGCTCATGCGGCGTATGCGCAATTAGGCGACCGAGCATTATGAAAACAAGGTCTGCCTTTGGCTGCGTGTACAGTGAGCACCATGGAATGGAATGAAATGAAATTAAGAAAATATGTTGCACTCTTTTGCGTGGCCCACAGCTGTAGCTGCCGAGCTTTTGTTCCTGTTGAGATTGTCTAGATTGTTGTTATCGTCGGCAAGTTTGCCAAGGGTTGCTGCTAGAATTGTCTCTGGCTTTATTTGCCATTTGCTAGCTGGCTAAGTCTGTGGCTGCCGCCTGCTTCCACAGAAGCCAACTTAATTTGCCATAAAATGCCAGACCGGCACTTGATTTGCTTTGTTGAATTAGAGTTGTTGTAATTGTTCGTTGTGCGCGCCGGAAATTAAATGATTTAATGAAATTGCCAACATTCACTTGAGCCTGGCTGCTGCTGCTGCTGCTGCTGCGGCTGCTGCTGGTCCAGGGTTGGGGCGCATTTACAGGGCGATAATGGCGCAGCCCCAACATTTTAGTTAATTGAAAAGGTTTTTATTTTGTTCCTTCTCTTTCTGTATTCAATTGGCAGCCAAAGTTTGCCAAAAGGTCGCCATGGTATAAATGGCCTAAGCGATTTTAAATTACCTGCCATTGTGTTTGTCTGTCTGTGTGAGTGTGTTTCTAAGCGGCTGACATTGCCCGTCCAGCGTGCGCCCTTGCTGCGACACCTTCAACTCAAGTTAATTGAGTGCTAATCTGATCGACAGCCGGCAGCCAGCCACGGTTTATGAGCTGCAGCCTGCAGCCTGCAGAGTGCAGAGTGCAGGTCGATGGCCGTCTGCCTGCCGTCAGTCCTCAGTTCACTCCTAGACTGCTTTGTCTTCCTCTTTCTCTTCAGGCCCCTCACACATTTGCATATTAAAATTTTACACCTTTTTTGTTTTTAATATGCTATGACAACGGGCAGAGAAACATTCCGAGTAAATGCACACAAATTGTGCACAGATGTGAGCACACAATCTTACTCACACAGACTCACATGCACACACACACACACACAGATATGCACACCCACACATATGTATGTATGTAAATTAGATACCGGCTGTGCATTGATTGTTGCCAACTGCTGGCTTTCGCTTTGGCTCTGCCTGTTCCGTGTTTTTGCTACAGTCTATAATATGGTCGGATTAAGCAGAGTTTGAACAGATAATACTGCCAGAGGACAAATTTGTACAAGCCTTGCTCAGCATAAGCAGCGAGTGCTATTATCGGAGAGTGTCGATCTCAACAGTAAACAAAATAAGCAACTAATGGAAATGCGAATGGAAATGCTTAGTACAAACGGTTCTTAGACTGAGCTTATAAAGTTAATCTTATGTGAGTGGTCAATGGAAGCAACGACGTAAACAAATATTTCATACAAGGGGTTGGGGTTATCAACAGCATGTACATTGACATAGGCATATATATTTTATACAGACAAACAGATGAATTTAGTGATCAGCCTTGCTCTATGAATGAAATCCAAAATAAGCTAGTTTTAGCCGATTCACTATATATGTACATAATTCTCAATGTATTACCTTACCTCGCATAATTACTCATCTCTCAACTCAGCTTTTCCGTGCTCATTTCAGTCCACGTGCACTGCGAGAATGCAGCGCTGGTGAGCTGGGTTAGACGGAGGCGATAAGCAGAGCTCGGAAAGCCAACGAAAGTCAAGAACAAAACACGCCGACGATTGACAAGCGAAGAACGTGCAGAGCAGCAACAGCAGAAGAAGAGGCAGAGAGCACGCTCAGATGGCGCTGCAGAGCCGGCTCGGAGCCGGACGCGGTGGCCGGGTAATGAGCTATACGAACTACGCCCTGCTGATGGCCACAGTGCTGCTGGTGTTAATCTCAGCGCATGTCAAAAGCGCCAAGCTGCATGAGGAGCCGCAGTTGAGTAACGTTGCCATTGACAAGGCTGAGCGTGACAACAACAACAACAACAACAAGAACAACAACGATGACAGCAACAACAACAACAACAACGAGTTCGTCAAAGAGCACGTGAAAGACGCAGCTGCCATTCATCCTTATCATCAGCATGTCCACGGGCAGCACAAGCCTCACTTGCACCATGTGTCACAGCTGAACAATCGTCGCGCCTATCACAGCAAATACAGCATCGAGCAGCTGCTGCACATGCATGTGACACCGAAAGTATCCAACGATATCGATATGGACCCCTGCAAGGCGGGTGAGTAGTATCCCAGTTATTCGACAATAGACCCTTAGGTGTGTGTAGACTCCCTGTGCACCTGTGCTAAGCCACATACTCATCTCATGTAGTGCCGCACTTGCGTTGCCTCAGCTAAAAATCGCTTCAGCACCAAGTCAATCTAAATGTCAAATATATATATATATATACGTATATAGTATATAACTTGTTATTGTGGAACGTCTGTGCCCGTCGCGACGGCAGACTTTATAAGCCAATCGCAAAGCTTTGGAAATTATATTGGCTCGGCTATGTCTTAAGTTTGAGTAAAAGTGAAAAGTCTTGTAAACTCGAGTCATATACCATGAGTTTTCCTATCTCATTTCCCACTGTTCACCCACCTGCTACCTTTGCAATGCCGTTAGCTGCATCGCTGAGAATTAAGCGCCATTGTAGCTATCTGAGTGCGCTGGCTCAGATCAACTTGCCCGGCTGCTCAGCTCAGCTCAGCTCAACTCAACTCAACTCAATTGAATTTACCTCGGTTTTCTGGAACGAAATTGACTGAGCAATGCCTCCAGAACGAGCATATCAATGTCCGTGTCCGTGTCTATGTCTGTGCGTGTGTATGTGTATGTGTCCGTGTGTGTGCGTGGAATAAGTTCGATGAAGAAGACGACGATTGCAATTTGTCTGACGGCAACTGGGACGCCTGGTGTGGCCCCAGCCATACTCTGTCTGTGGGCGCCTCTGCCGTGAGTCTGACTTATAAGTATGTGCGCACATCAATTGTCAAAAAGTTGGCTCCATAGAATCTACGAGCAAACGATTTCCCGCCTTCAGTGCCATTGGCAATGTATGTACGTATCAAGTGCCTCAGCGAATCGACAATGTCTCTCGCACAATGGGGCCAATGCAAGCACCGGAAAAAATCAAGAGCCAAAATAAAAATACAATATATACAGTTTTAAATAATCTAGCACTAACTTCAATATACATTTGGAATGTTTAAGTAAAATAATTTAAATATAAAATTAAAATAAAATCGATAAATGTTTGTCTCTCTAAATAAGACTTGAAAAATATTGAGCTCTTAATAATAAAATACCGATAGTCGATAAATTGTTGAACTGCATGGCATTTGTTGATACCTAAAAACTGTATTTATTTATTTGTTTGTATTCAATTAGGTATAATACGATATATGTGTTAATACTTCATATACATATTCGTTAACTCTTTTTAACATCAAGGCGCTCATATGAACGGAGAGATGATTAAATTTATCTTATTCATCTACAAAACGAGTATAAACAAGAAAGAAAGCTCTAGTCGAGACTGCTCGACTACGAGATCCCCTGAACCCTACAATCAACTGATATTTTAATAATAGTTAGCACACACACACGCACACACACACACGCATACAAACACATGTTTACACACACACACACGCATATACAGGCGATTGCGCTTGGGTTGCGCTGCAGTGTTGGCAATATTATGAAAACTTATTTGTTGAATAATTTAATTTCTAGACGTACGATCGTAATGAAACTTTCAGAACGTAATCATAATGTTAAAATGTATGTGTATACCGAAGCACAAGTCTCTAGTATTTGATATACGACTTTTACAAAGATGAGGGTGAGGGGGTGGATTTAGGGGTGGGGGGTAAATTTTAATAAAAACCGAAACTGTATAAAATACGTCTTAATATACATTTTAAATTTGGAGACTCTAGCTTGAAAGATGTAGGAGATATAATTATTTAAGTGATCTTCGATAAGGTTTTTTATCGATAAAAAAGTATCGGAATGAGTTATCGTTTTTTAGTGATAAACTCGATATGCGCGTGATATATACGGACATTTTAAAAAAAAGTTGAAGTCTCTAGCTCTTATATCTTCTGAAATCGACGCGTTCATACATACGGACGGACGGACGGACGGACGGACGGACAGACAGACGGACAGGGCCAAATCGACTCAGCTTGTCGGCCTGATCAAGAATATATATACTTTGTGGGGTCTGCCACGCCTCCTTCTGCCTGTTACATACTTTTAACAAAACCATTATACCCTGATTTCCCATTTTCAATGGGTTCAGGGTATAAAAAATGGTTGATTGTTTGTTTAATATATATTATGTTCTGTTAATATTTTTAATATTTTTACAATCCTAAAGTTCAGTTTGGCTTTTCTGCTGTAATTCATATTTGTATGAGATTTACTGGAGTTTCGAACATGTAATACATAAAGATTTTATTCAAGATATATTATATCGTTGCTTAAAGCCACAAAGTGTGTATTATGCATATAAGTAATTTCTGAATATCCTACACATTCATTATGGATAACTGTTTCTATTGTATCAAACGAGAATGAAATTGTACAATTTGTAATTTATTATACCCTGAACCCATTGAAAATGGGAAATCAGGGTATAATGGTTTTGTTAAAAGTATGTAACAGGCAGAAGGAGGCGTGGCAGACCCCACAAAGTATATATATTCTTGATCAGGGCGAAGAGCTGAGTTGATTTAGCCCTGTCCGTCTGTCTGTCCGTCCGTCCGTCCGTCCGTCCGTCCGTCCGTCCGTCCGTCCGTCCGTATGTATGAACGCGTCGATTTCAGAAGATATAAGAGCTAGAGACTTCAACTTTTTTTTAAAATGTCCGTAATTATCACGCGCATATCGAGTTTATCACTAAAAAACGATAACTCATTCCGATACTTTTTTATCGATAAAAAACCTTATCGAATCGATCACTTAAAAAATTATATCTCCTACATCTTTTAAGCTAGAGTCTCCAAATTTAAAATGTATACTAAGATGAATTTTATACAATTTCGGTTTTTGTTAAAATTTACCCCCCACCCCTATATCCACCCCCTCACCCTCATCTTTGTAGAAGTCGTATATCAAATACTAGAGACTTGAGCTTCGGTATACACATACATTTATACATCATGATTACGTTCTGAAAGTTTCATTACGATCGTACGTCTAGAAATTAAATTATTCCACAAATAAGTTCTCATAATATCGCCAACACTGCAGCGCAACCCAAGCGCAATCGGCTGTATATGCGTGTGTGTGTGTGTGCGTATGTTTGTTTGTATGCGTGTGTGTGTGTGTTTGCTAATTATTATTGAAATATCAGTTGCTTGTATGGTTCAGGGGATCTCGTAGTCGAGCAGTCTCGACTAGAGCTTTCTTTCTTGTTTTATTTAGCTCAGCTATTTAGCTTATTTGCTATTTTGCAATATCTACTCGAAATAAAGGCTCAGAGTTTCATATTTCTTTCATTCTGCCTTTGATAATCATTCCGCTTACGTTAAGCCAGTTGAGTTCGAATCTCTTATTATTTGCTGGGATGACCCTGTGCACCTTTGCTTCACTGTACCATCAGCTGGCGACTGACTGTCTGGCATTCCTTTGCTGGGCACCCTCGAAGGTCGCCCTGCCGTCTGCCCAATTTACGATTCAGACACGGCTACATTTCAACACATACGCACCCATACGCCTCTATTTGATTGTTTGTGTCTATGTGGGCTTGTGTGTGTGTGTGTGTGTGTGTGCATTTCAGTTAGTTCAGGGCATGCTCTGGCATACTTCTAGATAAACTGGCCGTCATTAATCAGAGGGCTGCACATTGTTTTTCACGCGCGCGATTTTGTCATGCTAACAATTAATGAATTGTTTGCATTCTGCAGCCCACAAAACTGGGTCACAACAGATTTATAATAGATACACACAAACACACACACAGAAGGAGGCAAGAGTCCCCCTTTAAAAAGGGAGCCTAATGTATGCAAGTGCACGCAACAACAAAAGGGACGAGAAATACAAACAATTTTTTCTCGGTTTTCCCTACGCAGCACACGCACACACACAAACACAAAAGTAAATTAATTGAATTCTGTAGTGAGTTCAAATCAATGTCCAACACAGCATTAGGATGCCCTAAGTGGAGCAAGAAAAGTCAATGAACTTTACGTCAATGCTATCTTATTTCGAAACTCGAAAGACCTCCGATAGCCATTGTTGAGGAGTTTCTCTTTAATATTATTACAAGTCTGTTTATGATGCAAAATGGAAACTCTAACAATAAACAGCCTTTAGCAGGCAATATGTTCACAAACATCATAAATATATATCATGTTGGCCAACAAGTTTCTGTGTACGTCGACAGCTGGGCACGATTTAGTGGCATTGAGAGTTTCGCTAATGAATTTGCGTATTGCGCAATGCATGCAAATTTGATCAAAGCACCAACTGGAGGAGGCATCTGTCTATCTGTCTATCTGTATGTCTGCCTGCACATGCCTTGTTGGTTGTTGAGCTGCAGCTCGGAACCAAACCGCAAATGACACTACAAATGTGAAAATGGCGCTCAAACGCAACACGGAATGCCCCCACAGCAGATAACTAGGCAACGTTGCCGACAGTAATGATAACAACAACGTTTTCACAACCGCAAGCCGAGCGACCAAAACGTCAGACTCTGCGGCTTTCACCAGCCTGGGAAGCATAAACAACCTACTCAAGGCGCAAGCGACAGCAAATAATTTGGACCATCCACACAGACAGACACACCAAGAGACACAGACACAGACAGAGGCAGAGACAGGGACAGACTCCTACGGCCAGACAGAGTGCAGGAACATGGCCTACGGACGAGAGAGAAACGCTAAATCGCGCCACACCAGCGCCATTCTTCACTGTCGTTGACTTTTTCAGCCATAGAAATAAAAGGCCACTTAGCAGGCTTTCCATGTATCGTCCAGACAAACATACCACTCCCAAATGCTAGCAAAGGGAATGCGGTGGGCGGCCCAGGGAAGCAGACAGCCAGAAGCAACCATAGACGTCACAAACTATTCACGGCTCTCCACTTTTATACACTGAATAGCGACTATACAAAGTTCCATCCTTAACCCATTAAAAAGGACTTGCCCGGGTATAATGAATCTTAAGATGCGTGTTACAGTCGGAATAATGGACCGGTACAGCTTGATTGTAGAAATGAGTAGAGCTCTTAGCATTAACATTTTTACAAGTTGCTAGAATATCTTTACAATAAATATATTATTTCTTTATCTTTAATATCTTTACTTGGTTTATCAGAGAAACTATATTTGTCGAAACCTTGTTTGCTTCGGTTTTCGTATACTTCACATAAAAGCATCTTGATGGCACGCACTCGAATGGATTGGTTTATTTAGGGTATCTAGTCGTCGGCCACTCAACTCAACAAGACTGCACACTGAATTGTTTCTGCCTAATTCAGTGGCAGTAAATGTAGATGTATTTGCTTAGTCGACGAGAAGCTGAGCGCATGAAGTGGGATTGCAACGCAGCTGAGTAGCAACAGAAAACCTGAGGAAATCTTAGATTTTAGTTACATATATGTACATAGTTTTACTAATAAATAAGTACATATATACTCCACTCCCTATTAGTGTGATTTGATGACTTGCTGGTGAAATGCTAGAAATGCGGTCAAGTCAATTGAATGCCTGAGCTATGGAAGCTTGCCTAAAACTTATTGCTCTCTGATTTACCAAAGGGAACTTCTTATCTACTTTTGATTGTTAACCCCAGCCAAGGGTCATAAGTTGCCAGCTGCTTGAGGCGAAAGTTGCTCTTCACTGAAACTCCTTTGACAAGGAAGCTTAAGAATTCCATTGAATGACACTATGTAGAATACATTATATTCAACTTGGCTACTCTGTGTACTCTCAGTAATGTTTCAAGCAGCAAAGAAGTATTACTTGGAATCTATGGGATACATATAATACACGATCATATTTAACCCTTAACGAGACTTGAGAGACTTGATAATAATTTTGAATGCCTCTCAAATCAAAGCAAACCTATATGCTTTTATTTCATATTCTAAGTAATCCAAAAGTCATAAATAAATAGTTTAGCTTAAAAGAAAGGTATTCACACAAATGGATAAAAACTTTTTCTGTAAACTTGTTCTACTAAAAAACCTCAAATCGAGAATGCTTGGCGAGGATTTACCGCACATTCTGTATTTGAATGAAATCCATGATAATTAGAAGTCTTAACTTATCACCAAAATAGAGATTAATTATTGATTAGATGTCATATTGCAAACATAAAGATGGATGTGTGGTCTTGCTTTACTTGACCCTATTTGTATTGCTTAGTTTATTCGATTGGAGGTAACTACTCTGGCTTAAAAATAATAACTTGAAACATTATGTATCATTATAGTAATGTATTGTCATTCATTTTAAATCCACAACTAGTTATACCTCAATAGCAACGCACAAGAAACGTTTCACCATGACCTTAATTTTATCATTTTAATTGAAGTAGAGCAGAGCTAGAAGAGCATCAAGTGTGTGAGCTGTGGCTTTAGTTAGCGATTCAAAGGAACTCGGTCACTTTGAAAGTTATGATGATGTCAACGAAATCATGAAATTTACATTTGTTCGCATTGTAGCTCTATGTCCCTGGCCTTCTATTTCCGTGTTAAAGATTGTAATGCGGGGTATATTAGTTCAATGTTTAGCAGAAACAAGCGTCATTGTACCACAAATGAAAATAATAAAAAAATGTTGACAAATTTCAGTCATATATATATCTACAAAATTTAGGAAAAATTCAGACGCCCAACACCCTGATTGATGAATAAATTACTTCGCACAGTGCGAGCCCCGTGTGAATATCAATAATTAAAATAGAATCGGGCGCATCGTGAGATATTTTCTAGTCATTTATTACTTGTTTTGCCACACATGTGTAAATATGTGTACGTGGTATGTACGTAGTGGCATTTATTTAAAATCCACTTTGGCTCATCGTTGTAATATTTCTCTCTTTATATATCTCTCTCCCTCTCTCTCTCTCTTTCTCTCTCACTCTAAGAGCGTGACAAACATGCAGCAACATGTGTAAATAAAATAAACTTCGTTTAAACTGTTTGCATAATTAATTAATGTCAAAATTGCAGCAAAACACATTCTGCATTGCTGTGCATGAGTGTATGCGTGTGTGTGTGTGTGCATTGTTTGGCTAGGGGCGTGGCTCACGCACAATTACAATCCGCTCACATACAGGCACAAAGTAAGCCGACAGACTGCCAGATAAACAAACAATTGCAACAGTTGCACGGCACGAATGGCATGTCAAAGGATTTAGTACGTGTGCATATGCGTATGTGTGTGCGAGTGCGAGTGCAAGTGTAAGTGTGTGAGAGTACAACTTAACCAGCATGTTTCTATCAAATTTAGCATGCATAGTACATGCATATAGAAGTATAACGCCGGGCCGGGCAGCAGACAGCCAGATGGAAACACAAGCAGATGAGAGCTCATCGAGCTGCATATTATTTTTTACTTTTTACAGCATACTTCCAGGCATTGGTTTTTGCTTTGTGCGAGCGAATATTACACATACACACACACACATAAATACACAATATGAATACTTATATTTTGCGAAATTTATTCTGCATTATGTAAAACTGTAAAATGTGTTTTGCTTTTGCTGTTGCTGCTCTGGAAATCATTGTTTATGCAAATTTTGCATAAATAAGTCAGCTTAATGCAAAAAGCAAGCTCAAAAGCAGCTAAAGTGAACTTCAGATTTGAAGAGGAGTCGAACAAACACGCGCACATACATACATACATACATACATACATACATAAATAGTATACATATAAATATACATATACAAAAGAAAAAGTTGAGCTGTGGGTGTGTGCTATGCAGATTATAATAATATCCTTTTGCTAATATTTTCTTAATTGCTTAAGACTGTGGATGTTTTGCAGAAACAAAAACTGTTGCTCGGACTAAGCTGCAATTTATGAGCAGCTCTTCGACAGTTTGCGTGATTTTTGACTTGTGGCAAATGGCAAACGACAGCTGAAAAACGAATTGCATGCGTTTTGCATTGCACCGAATTTTTTTCTTGCATTTTTTTGCGGATATTGCTGCTGCTGCTGGTGCTGGTGCTGCTCCAGATGCGTCTGTCGTTTGGTTAGCAAAGCAAATTGAAAGATCTCCAAACTGAATTTATATGCCAAGCCGAAATTGAATCAAGCCGGCTCAGCAAGAAACAAAGTCCAAACATGCATCTGACAGGCTTTTAAAGCAAATTGCTGTAGCCAGTGTTCAGTGCGGGCCGAGTATATCGATTGCCTTTGAATCTCAATCAAATAATAAGTTTATATAATTAAATAAAATCAAATTGTCTTAAAATCGCAAATAACATAAAACGAAATATGTTCAAGTTGAATGCGAACAAATCCAATAACCCAATTCTTCAATTCAATTGCTTTCATTTTCAATTTCATTGGGAAAGTATTATTGCTGCCTCCGAATAGGCGTGGTTTAATAAGATTTCTATCGTTATTGTCGTTGCGTTCAGGTAGATGTTTTTCGAAAATGATTTACTTTATTTATGTAGTTATACTATAGAGGACTACGGCTTAAATATATGTAATGTGTATGATCTCTAACACATGTTAAATATCCTTACTTATGCTTGCTCCTCCTGCACTGGGCCTACAATTTACATCGTCAACTTTTCCACATATGATTTTTATTTAGTTATTTTTCATTTTTTGCTTGTTTTGACATTCCGCTGGCGAAATATATGTTTTCAAAAATAAACTCAGAATTTGCTGCTGCTTTTGTCAGGGCACAATTATCAAATGCAACAACGAGCGCCAGACCAAGTTATTTAGAGAGGGCAAGTGGAGGCTGTGTTAGGTGCAATGCGAGTTTATTGAACCCACGGGCCGACTGCCTGGTCGCAATATAGTAATAAAGTTCGTGCGAACTGTGTGTAGGTGCACAGCACACACACACACACACACACACATTTATATATATATATATGCACACACTCTCACATACATGCACTCACACCGTCAGGCACACATCATGTGGCCGCGATGAATGTTTTCTCGCCGCATTTCAATTTGTGAAGCTGAGCACCAAATATTCTGCACTCAATGGCAAAGTTTTCTAAAAATGAAATGTTTTTGCTTCAAAAAAAAAAAAAAAAAAAGAAAAAAAAGCAAACAGAACACACGCAGATTCATATTTCACTTATCTCCTTTGTTTTTATTTTTGTGCGCACTCAGCCATGGAATATACTCACTGCATTTGTGGTAGGTGCAAAGTGGCCAGCTCTGGCTGACTGCAGAGTCCACGGCCCACAGTTGTCCATCATAAATCTGTTTGGCCAACTCAAAAATTGGCCCGATTGTGGCTCCATGTGCACTGCCGTTGCATGTATGATTTTCCGTCACTCACATGGCAACTTGCATCAGCAATAGAGGTTTTCAAACGAACAGCCGACCGCGCTTTGATAGGCCCCTAACTCGCATGTAAATGGTCGATAGTCTTCAGTGCATCAATTTAATATTTTCAATTTCAGTTAGCTCTTTGAATTGATAAGTAAATGGCAGATGATTCTTATGATTTACCGACTTGATCCGTGTAGTTTTCAACGGCACGAAGATTTTACAAATAAATAATTAGAAATTATTTCTTTGCGATGCTACTGATAACAATTACCATATAGTCGTATTCCCGCTATTTTTTGCATAATTGAGATCTTAATATAGATTCGCTCTAGTATTAAGCGTATTTATATTAGCATACAATAACAAAATTCCTAACAATTCTCTTCCGTGCAATTACATTTTTCGACATACGATCATTTCGCGGGAATGCAAGAAGAAGACAAATTTAGGACGAACTTATTCCTTAAAGGGTTTATCCAGAATTTCCATTCAAATCATTCCATTTCGTCTGACCATACAAATATTGAGTTGCAAATACTATTTTTCACCATGTAAACACAAGGTACAAATAAGTGTTTATGTATATGGGACCCCCATCAAATTTATTCTAAATTTACTTTCCAAATTAAACTTTCTGCATGTAATGGTCCCCAATATACAAATGAAATATGAATAAACCTACTCTAACTTGTGTTTAGAAATCCAAAGCAAATAATCGATTTGTATCAATAATAAAAAAATTATGAGAAAGGATGAGTCGTCAAATCAAAATTGTGTGTTATACACGTGTATACATTGAAAATGTCAAGTTTCTCATTTTTGTGGCTCGCTGTGTTCACTCGGACGGACGGACAGAATTACGGACAGACAAATTGACGAACAGTGCTCTCATTCTGAAGACTGCTTAACTGCTTTGGCAACTCTAGAGGCAATCCTTTACGAAGGGAAACAAATAATGGCAATACGATTTAATTTAATTTTTTGTACTTTTAATAATAATTGACGAAAATGAAAATAGAAGAGAATGTACATATTTCTTAGGCTTTCTTAAAGCATAATAAAAATGAACTTAAGAGAACTGAATTTAAGAGCAATTATTAGAAGTGTACGCCATATACTGATCCCATTTTTCAACGGCTTCAGGGAGTAAATGGAATGTAAAATGCAAACGTGATTAATTATTAAGATCTTGACTCAAATTTAACGAAAAGGGTTTGAAATGGTTCATATTTGGTTTGAATACATTTACAAAACATAAATATTTTTATTTTATCTCTCTTTGTTAATAATACAATCTACTGTGCATATTAGTAAAATTAAATAAGAAACAAGAGTTTGGGATAATTTGAAGCTTTTCCTCTGTCTATATGTAGTAATTTAGAGAAGAACTCTATATCTATATTGTTTACATTTCCGAAATTTATGGAATAGTCCCTTCCAGTCAGTCGCTAAACCAAAAAAGAGAAAAAGTACGAAAATGTCTGTTATATTATATTTGCCCACGTGTGAATGCCATTGTTTGCACGACTTCTAAATAGAGCCATGTGAATAGATGCTTTCATTTTGTTTTCCGAGCTGAACAAACATTGGTTCATTTCATCTATTTGTTTGCTGGCCGCCCATTAAAACATAATTTAGGTCTCATAATTTGTATGTCTGGCCAATCTGAAAGGCCCTGCGCTGCTCTGCCAGCGCAACTCTATTGTTATAGCCCGATGGAGATATACAGTGGATACAAATGCATTTCCGCTTTTTATACAATAGTTATACATGTATGTATATGTGTATATATAACTTTTGGCAAAATGACATTCGTGTGTGAATGCGGGCTGGCATGTGAAAGGATCAAATAGTCATCCACAAATCACTTGGTCGAGCAGTTAAATTTTGTTGGCTTGTGCAATCGTTTGGAATTTATGTGAGCATATCTATGTGTATACTATAGTACTTGAATTATTTCCCTTATGGCAGCTCATTGGCAGCAATATCAAGCTGACAATCATTTGGGGGCCAGTTCGATATGGTCTTTCATTATTTAATTTTGACCCACAAACGGTTCCACGAGGCTGTCCCTTCCCCACAGCTTGATGCGTAAAAGAGGCCGATGCAGAGGCTGATACAGCATATTTCTCTTGTTCTATATATGTACATATAGAACCTATATACCATATACATGTATATGTATATGTGTTGGCATTTTGTTGTTCTGTGAGTGTGCGTACATCACATTATCGACTGCGTAGCGATTGGAGGGAGTGGATAGTTTATTTTTAATTAAATTCTGTTCCGAGCGCGTGAAAAGCTCATAAACTGGCCGGCCGCTGCGAAACATTGGTCCAAAAACTGCAACTTGGCAAATGTGTTAACATGTTTGTGGTGGCCATAAAAAAGGGGTTCCAGTCGGCGTCTGGACTCAGCATCCACTAAAAGGCAGCTACAGAGCGCCATGCGGCACGTTTTGGCGTCAGTTCGTTAGTGTGAACGTTGCTCGACGGGGGCGGCAGCGGGGGCGGCAGCGGGGGCGTGGCTCAAAAATTTAATTACTTTCACTTGTGCGAACTTGTGTTTGTCTGCCGGACGCACCAGCCAACCAGCCAGCCAGCCAGCCAGCCAGCCAGCCAGGCGTCCAAGCTGGACGAATAAAGGCGCCAGCTAAAGGCATTTAACTTAAATGTAATGAAATCGTACCCGTGTACGGACTGTAAGCCACGCACGTTTGCTCTCTTGTGTTCTGTTTTTTAGTTCTCAGTGTGCGTCGGCCGGCGCTAGATTTCTTTTTGTTCTTTTGAATGCCCGTTGGCTCCAGCTCGCTCACAGAGGTTTCAGATGCTATTACTCGAAGACTGCCAGTGCCATCTGTGGGATTTGTGACGCATTATGTGCAAGTTTTCTCGCCTGCTGTGCTTCAAAGTGCATTGGCTTTTCAGTGAATTTCCGTCGCAGACTTTTGCTATCCTTTGCTCTGGCAACTGACTTAAATGCCAAGCGAAGCGTTTTCTCATTTGACCCGCACTTGTTTATTTTTGTTTTATTTTCCAGCTTCATTCTGCAGAAATTCATCAGAATTGCTTATCAATCATACGTCATGTTGTACGCTGTGCACGTCCTGCGCACCCCTTCAATTGTACCTGCAATATACGAATATTTTTTGCTATATTCTACGGATTTCTTTTCCAGCTACACAAAAATGATACCCTCTACAAAAGCCGTCGCAGCGGCTTGCTATAAAGTTAAGATAAAAACTGGAATTATATAAAATATCTTTATCGAATTGAGTAAAATTCCTCATTATAATTATCAGTTATTCATTGCTACTCTGTCCTACCCTAATATCAATAACATTTACAGGGTATACCTCAGGGTATTGCTCGGCTGCATATCATTAAATATTTGCATGCAGATAACAAATTTTTGCATTGCAATCGTTTCTATGTACGTGTTAGGAATATATATGTATTGTATATACATACATACAAATGCTTGGCCTTTATATCAATTGCGTCCGTAATTGAATTCCTTGCTCAAAAATGGAGAATGTCAAATATAAACCAATTAATTCAAATAAAAGTCGATAAAAATAATTTGAATAACTTGACTTTTTGAGATTTTCAATCTAGATTTATTTTTCCTTTGCCTGCGGCTAATGCAATTCAATTAAAGTTCACATCAAATATTCAACCTTGGCCCTATTGCCCATTCAGGTCCAGTTTCATACACGAAATGTGTTTGCATTTAATTGGCATTGATTATTTAATATCGCCGCCATTTGGTAATAGTCCTCGGCCCCTATTAATTAATACATAATGACATTTCATTGGACAAGTTGGCATGCCTAATGCGATTCACAGATCATTAACAACGATGGCAAACTATCTGCAAGCTGCAGACATTCCCTATTAATCAGTATTGCTCACTTCTATACATGTTCATGATTTATGGGATTTAATTTAGATATCTCACAAGCACACACACACACACACAAATATTATAAACATACAGTACAATATATGATAATAAAGGCTACATTTATTTGCGAGCAACATTACACAAACAACAGAGGCATAACTGAATAACAATTTAATTTAATTTACTTTATAACTAAACCAATGCGTATTGTGGTTTTATTTAATATCTTGCTTTTGTAAACAAATGAATTGTTTATATGCATTTGTTTGTGAAGTTGGTGTGAAGCTGAGCTACAATCGCTGAGACTTATTGAACTTTGGCCTTATTGTAATGGAGTGATGCCAGAGTATATTAAGTATATTTGAAACTATTTGAAACAGATTCTCTACATTTGGGCGTTTGAAATAGCAGCATATGCCAAATCCCTTTAAAATATTATGGCCTGCAATATTGCTCTAAATAGATAATTTTTCAGTCCTATTAAGATGCGGAAATCGTTATTGTTCCTAGCTATTTTATTCAACATTGTTGTAAAAAAAAACCCTGGAACAGAAAATTAATTTTATTCATTGTAATAAAAATTGCTATTGTTTTCCGTTTACATTAAAATTCGGTTTTTGATTTATTTAAGTATAAAATGAGAGTTTTAAGAACTTATAAAATATTCTAGAGCAAAGATTTAATATAAATATAATATGTAAGTACAATAATACTAAGAATAAATATTTTAAACGAATGTTGTGTAAGCGATTATCTTATAGTGAGATTAGTATATCATTATGATACCCGCTGCCAGCTTATATGATTTTATTAACTTTATTAAATAGAACATACATCAGATAGCTTCTAAGGTAGAAATCAAAAAGATGGTGTAATGAAATTTAATTACCGTTATTAAATAAACAACATTCATCAGTCATTTCGAGAAATGGAAAGATGGAATTCATCCATCCAGGCTCATAGATAAATTATCTCAAATCATATATGTCGTATCAGAAAACAAAAGTCTTCCACATTTCAGAATTATGTGGAATCATCGAGATTTAAAGATTAATATTGATTGAATTCATTTCCAATTGCTGAAATCAACTTTATGATTTCTCGAGTAATACAAAGCGAGTCCCCACCGATTACTATGGTCTAGTTTGCACCGATGTAGGTATTAGTAGCCCACTTAATTAATACAGCCAGCAGCTATGTTCATGCTAAAACTATGCAACGTTCTGCCAACGTGGGTCACGAGCCTGTTTGCTCGTTGTGCTGTAAGCTCGGCCGCAAAGTTGAGAAAAGTGTAAAACAACTCTTATAGGCAATTGCAGTGCGTATCTGACGTGGAAGCCGGAGTATTTTAGGTGCAAGTGTTGACCCAGTTGTTAGAGCGTCAGAGGGTGGCATTCCCCTTTGGCTTAAAGCTTATTGAATTTGCGGCAGCATTGGCAATAATCATATTGCCCTCAGCTGCTGCGTCTGAGATAGCAGACTCTATGCGACTGCACCGACATGGCGCCGAATGTGGGTCACGTTAAGCGGTCTACAGAAGTCAAATACCGTTAACAAATATTTGCCCACCTTGGATTGCATCCGTGCAAGATTTATGTATATTATTATGTATATTTATTCTGCATAGGCTACTATATTTGATATATGTAGAGAGCAGCACTCTCCAGAGAGCAATATATACATGTGTACGTACTTCACATTGAAATACGCAGCTCGAGTGCTTGAAGCTCAATTCTTTTGCATAGTAAATACATTGATAATATGACACACTTGGGCATTGAAATTATTATGATTATCGTTATTAAATGGCAAGCCTTTACAGTTGGGAAAGGCTTTAACAAAGTCCACTCATCATGCTGCTGTGGTGTATAATCTGCCGTCAGGCCCAATTGGCTCTCCTTTATGTTGTATAACAAACACACTTAATTAATTTTATTTAACATGCCCCAGACTGATGTGTGGCAACAAATTCATATTTTCCGTATTAAACGACTTTTTTTTGTTGCTCGATACTGAAAACTTTTGCCCGAGATAATGGCCAACAGTCGCCTCTGGCTGTGGCTGACGTCGGCTGTTGTCTGTTGTCTGCTGCCTGCTGCCTGTTGCCTGTTGTCTATTGGCTGTTGTCTGTTGTGTGTTGTGTGTTGTGTGTTGGCCACATGTGTGTCCACAATATGCATGCGACGCGTATCGCTGCGACGGCGAAAGTAAACAAAGCGTCCGTCCGGCCACGGCTACCCTGATGTGCTGATTAAATGGATACACAATGTCTATCCAACCGCTAGGCAAACAAAAGTCTGTCTGTTGTGCTGCAATTCCAGCTCCAGCTCCTGCTCCTGCTCCTGCTCCTGCTCCTGCCATTCGTCCTGGCAGCCACAGAGTACGCAGCATCGCTGTTTGTATAAATTATAAATTACGAGCAGGACGCATTATCCCAGGTTTTATTGGGCCTAGCCAGACGAGCGGCAAAGCCACATGAAATTTCAATTAAAATAAAAATTTATGTCTTCGGTGTCGGCTGCCTTGTCGAGAACATGCTATAATTAAAGCCACATGTTAGTTATGATACGAGCAGCTCGCTAGCGCTTACTCTAATTCTCTTAAAATGGAACATCATTTGTCTTGCAGGCGGCTTCATGGGAGATATTGCACTGCCTGATGGCGGCCCTGTGGTGGCTCACACACCAATTGACGACGAGGAGCGGGAGATGGAGTCGGTGGAACAACTCTTGCCGAATGGGCCGACCGAGCACATGTCAGCGGATGCGCCGGAGCCCACCAAATACAATGCGACCTTTCAACTGGACCTAGAAAAACTGAAGCAGGAAGTCTACAACGAGGGCCTGCAGGTGGAGGAGGAGGGCCTGACGGACATCATACGCAAAAAAACGAAACTGCCCAGCGCGGGTGCAGCTGGCCCCACAACAGGACAGCCACTGACCAAAGCCAGCGGCATTAGCAACAATGATGTCAGCCTGGTAAGTTGGCCGAAGGCCTAAGCGGATTTCCGACCATCACTATTTTTTTATCTGGCGTTGCAGAGCGCCAACGAGCCATTAAAGCAGGGCGCCCCAGAGACCCCATCGGACATTGCGCATCCGCCCAGCTACAAGAATGAGGTGTTGACCCAGCCGGAGCGCCAGGCAGTCCTGCGGCATCGGACTGCATCTAATGTGGAGCTGAGTCTCGCACCCGCATTGCTGCAGTTCAACAAATCACAGGCGCTGCTCCGCAACGTGGACACTCGGAAAATACAATCGAACAATAAGGACATTGAGGTCGATTCGGGCAATAACTTTGTCGCAGAGCGTCGCCAACATATTGTGCCGACGTCGCTGCCCACGCAGAGATCCACAATGGCCAACGTGTACAGCAACGCCGGAGGCAATGGCATGCACCTGGAAGATGATGTGGACTTCTTGCACTCACAGGGCATAGTGCGCAGGAGGCACAGGCGCGGCCCCAAGCATCGGTGAGTTGTCTGGAGTCTGGAGTGTCCGGGAGACCTTATCGTAATTGTATTCATGCACAGGACCAATAGCCAGTGGGCGGAATATGTTAGCAAATTGCAGCGACTCCGCGAGGAGCTCAATCTTCCGCAGGGCCATCACTCACACCAGCGCCAGCACCACCACCAGCACCATCTACACAAGAAGCAGAAGCATCGCCAGCATCGCCGAGGTCGAGGTCGAGGCCGAGGCCGCAGCACGGCGTCGCCTCTAAGTGTTTCCTCGACGCAGGCGCAGGCCGATAATGGGCAGCGAACTGAGAATATAAATGGCCATAATATTGAACTGGCAGAGACTCAAGTGTCAGATACAGAGTAAGTTTACAGTTACCATTGCCTGGCAGCAGCCGCAAGCACCACATCCGTTTCCGGTACCATTTCCTGCCTGCTGTAAATTACTGGCCATTCAATTCAGAGGTTTGGTCCATAAACTTTTCACATACAGCACTCATTTCAAATTCACGCACACCCAACCACAACACACTCACACACACGCGCGCACACACACACACACTACATCAGAATAAAAGTGGATGGCGTTGAAAGTTATGAATTTTAATAGAAACCCGCGTGGCAAAAACTTTTTTAGCCAACATTTTTGGATAACTGGCGGCAATTAAAATTACACATTCGCCATGCATAACCAACTCTTGTTTGAATCGTCCACAACTGCTGCGCCAAATATTTTAATATGACCACAACTCATTCTCTCTTGCCACCCTCTCGCCTTCCCTCTCCCCCTCATGCACATTGTCGCCTTGCACAGCAACCTGAAGCGGTCGCAGCATCGCAATCGCGTGGCGCGTGCTGTAACCGCCAAAAAGGAGCGCATTTGGGATTACGGTGTCATCCCCTACGAGATCGACGGCAACTTCAGCGGCCTGCACAAAGCCCTCTTCAAACAGGCCATGCGCCACTGGGAGAACTCTACGTGCATCAAGTTTGTGGAGCGCGACGCGGAAATCCATCCCAATTACATTGTATTCACCATACGCAGCTGCGGGTAAGATTACAAATCTAAATATCTAGGAACATAAACTACATAAATACGATTATAAACTTTATTTTTAACTCTTTAGTTTAAAAATATTTGTGCTTAAAAAAAATAGAGTAAGAGCTTCAAAATTTAATTTAAGCCGAAAAGAAAGAAGTGTGTTAACGAATCGTATTCAGTTTGTATGCAAAATCAGACAGCTGCCTTGGATATGATTGAAATGTGTAAAATTCAAATGTACAGTAACAAGTATTTTCAAAATGAATACAAACTAATAAAACATTTAAATGAATTAGATTCCTAAATTATTAAATGAATTCTTGAATATTGCTCATTCAGAAAAATAGTTAGCAATCGAGTCCAAAGAGTCGGCGTGTCTGCCGAACAAAACCACAAAGAATGTATGTATGTATGTATGCAGCAGTATTCATGTGGTATTTATATTTGAGTAAAACGAAGCTAGAATGCTTGCAGAAGCAGAGAGCGCTCCGATTGATCACTTGAAGCTCCACTGCAACAGCCCCTACCTGGCACTGGGCTCAACACTTGAGAGTAACTTAGGCTTTGAATGCAATATATAGAAAGGGCAGCAGCTCCAGCATTTCTTCATTCACCAAGGCCTGGTAGGCTTAGTCGTACAGTGAGGTCATTAAAGTGAAGTGAAGTGTGTGATCATTTAGCTGAGCATCAAAGACAGCAAAAATGCTTAGAGGTAATCCAAAGAGGAAAACATTAGAAGCAATATGTAGAGGAAATACCTGAAATAATGACTGGAGGAAGTACTTGGAAGAAATACTTATAATAAATAAATATTTGGGAGGAAATACTTAGAGGACATACTTGGAACTTCTGAGGTATTTCAATTTCAAATTATATTCCATTGCGGCTTTATTCCAACAGATGCTGTTCGTTTGTTGGCAAGCGAGGCAACGGACCACAGGCAATTTCAATTGGCCGTAACTGCGACAAGTTTGGCATTGTGGTGCATGAATTGGGTCACGTGGTGGGCTTCTGGCACGAGCACACGCGTCCGGATCGCGAGAAGCACGTGGTGATAGAGCACAACAATATAATGAAGGGGCAGGACTACAATTTCAACATGCTGTCTGTGGATGAGGTCAATTCGCTGGGCATGGCCTACGATTATGATTCGATTATGCACTACGCGCGCAACACATTCTCCAAGGGCACCTATCTGGATACAATATTGCCAATCGAAGTCAAGGGTCGCAAGAGGCCAGAGATCGGGCAGCGCTTGCGGCTCAGCCAGGGCGACATTGCCCAGGCCAATCTGCTGTACAAGTGCCCCAAGTGCGGTCGCACATTCCAGGAGAGCACGGGCCTCTTCGCCAGCCCCGTCTTCTATACGGCCGGAGCCGTCAGCAACGAGACCGAACACTGCGAATGGCGCATAACGGCAACGCATGGCGAGCGCGTGGTCCTGCGGCTCGAGGACATGGTAGGCGGAGAGAGCAAACCAATTCTGACAGTGATTTATGATTTGTATATTCCCATCATCCCATTAGAATATATTCAAGTCGAACAACTGCGAGACGGACTATCTGGAAATACGCGATGGCTACTACTTCAAGTCGCCGCTAATTGGACGCTTCTGCGGCAAGGTGGCCAACGAGGTGATCACCACGCAATCCAGTCGCATGCTGCTCACCTATGTGAACACACATCGTGCCGACGGCTACCGCGGCTTCAAAGCAGAGTTCGATGGTAAGTAACAAACGATGGAGTGAGGAAGAGTGAAAGAGAGAGAGAGAGAGAGAGAGAGAGAGAGAGATAATAAAATAAACGACGACAAATTTGTGACATTGCTCTTGCCTAGTTGTATGCGGAGGTGAGCTGTCCGTGGATGACTCGGAGGGCCGTTTGGAGTCGCCCAACTATCCGCTCGAATATTTGCCAAACAAGGAGTGCGTGTGGAAAATTTCAGTGCCAAGGGGCTTTCAAGTGGCGCTGAAATTCCAGTCGTTTGAGGTCGAAAACCATGATAGCTGTGTCTACGACTATGTCGAAGTGCGAGACGGACCCGCTCAGGACGCGCCGCTAATTGGCGTTTTCTGTGGCTACAAGCCGCCACCGAACATGAAGTGAGTGCCGACAGTGAGTGCCCATGCCCATGCCCATGCCCATGGCTGGTCACATCCACATCCACATCCACAACCACATTTACAACCACATCACCATCGTCGCACATCCACTCATACCAACTCTGCTTTGTTCATCGTCACTCATTCAGGTCAAGTGGCAATTCGATGTACGTGAAATTTGTGTCGGACACATCGGTGCAGAAGGCGGGCTTCTCGGCCGTATTCATGAAGGAGGTCGACGAGTGCGAGACGCAAAATCATGGCTGCGAGCACGAGTGCATCAACACGCTTGGCGGCTACGAGTGCAGCTGCCACATTGGCTACGAACTGCACAGCGATAAGAAGCACTGCGAGGGTAAGTTATTGTCGCTGTTGTTGTTGTTTTGGTCATTGCGGCTGTTAGTCTGGCCGGTGTGGGTGCTGCGACCGCATCCGGCACATTAGACGCGTTAATCAATTGTTGTGCTAATGGCCTTATCGACGTGTGCTCTATCAATCTATAGATGCCTGCGGCGGTGTCATCGAGTATCCGAACGGGACAATTACCTCGCCCTCGTACCCCGAAACCTACCCGATGCTGAAGGAGTGCGTGTGGGAGATTATTGCACCGGCCAAACACAAAATTTCGCTGAACTTTACGCATTTCGATCTGGAGGGCACCGCACATCAGCAGTCCGACTGCGGCTACGATTCGGTGACCATCTACTCCAAACTCTCGGAGAATCGCCTGAAGCGCATTGGCACCTACTGCGGCAGTGCGATTCCGCCCACCGCCACCTCGGACAGCAATGCGCTGCGCGTTGAATTCCACTCGGACAAGTCCATTCAGCGCACGGGCTTCGCAGCCGTGTTCTTTACGGACATCGACGAGTGCGCCGTGAACAATGGGGGCTGCCAGCACGAGTGCCGGAATACCATTGGATCATACCTCTGCTTCTGCCACAATGGCTACTCGCTACACGAAAACGGGCACGACTGCAAGGAGGGCGAGTGCAAGAACGAGATATCGGGCTCATTTGGCACCATCTACAGTCCCAACTACCCGGACAACTATCCGCCCAACGCCGACTGTGTGTGGCACTTTTCCACAACGCCCGGACACCGCATCAAGCTCATATTTAACGAGTTCAATGTCGAATCGCATCAGGTGAGTTATATCTTTAGCTACAATGGGTTCACGTGCATTCGACAACAGATCTACAATATTTCCTTGTTCTCCTGCTCAGGAATGCGCCTACGATAATGTGGCCATCTATGATGGTGAGTCGGAGCTGAGCTCCCTGCTGGGACGATTCTGCGGCGAGAAAATACCGTATCCCATATCTTCCACAACGAACCAGCTCTATATGGTGCTGAAGACGGATAAAAACAAGCAGATGAATGGATTTATGGCAATGCACTCGACGTGTAAGTATTCCATAGAGCTTTGCATCCTTAGGAAGCGAAGCTAATCTCTTTGATTTTGTTTGCAGCCTGCGGCGGCTATCTGCGCGCCACAAATCAGATCCAGCAGTTCTACTCCCATGCGCGATTCAGCAACCAGGACTACGACGACAACATGGACTGCGAGTGGACCATTCAGGCGCCGCCCAACCGGAATGTGCAGCTGATCTTCCTCACGTTCGACATTGAGAGCAGCGAGAACTGCACCTATGACTACGTGCAGGTGTTCTCCGGCATGGAGGACACCAGCGGTCCCATGTATGGCCAGTACTGTGGAAATTCGGTAAGCTGAAGCCCACCTACCGGACTATAGCTCATTGTCTGACCGTCTCCTGTTGTCTCCCTCCGTGCATTGCAGCTGCCGCAGGACATCATCTCGATGACTGATTCGCTGCTGGTGCGCTTCAAAACGGACAGCTCGGTGCCAATGAAGGGATTCTCGGCATCGTATGTGGCCGTTGATCCGTTCAAGGGCAGCGATGAGGATATGGAGAGCTCGTACAGCTCCGAGATGGTCACACCCTTTCCAGGCTCACTCAAAAGCATATACAAGGAGGATACCGAAGAGACGGACGACTACAGTGACTTCAGTGAGAACCAGCTGGTGAATGCTCAATATCGTGGACGCCATATCCTACCCATAAGCTATTCATCGTGGACGAATTAAGAAGAAAGGACGATCAGGAAGACTCGCCGGACACGCTGTAAACGCACGAAAATCATGACAATATATTAAAACGGAATTTATTTAACTATTTAGGCATATCGTCGCGTACATATAGCAACATTTTGCTCTCTTAACATATAATTATACATAGACTTCATTTCGACCATAATCAAATATTAAGTATACATAGATATTCAGAACAAATCTCTAGGGTATAGCACGTCAAGCATATCGCGAAAAAATGAGGAAGCAGCACTCGTTAGCTTTACGAAATAATTCGATCGGTTCTCAAATGGACCCAAAGCCAATTAATGTGTATCAATATCAAAGGATTCACGTGAGACATCCATAAACACTAATCAGTTGCCATATAATACTATTTATTCATATCTTCCATAGAACATTTCTTTAACGCGGCATCCATCTATGTATATATGTATGCCGTATGTATATGGGATCTATCTATTCTAGTGTAAAACAACTCTAAGCTCAATGTGCAATTTTTGTAATTTTTTTTATATATTTTCGATTTTTCGTATTTCTGTTTTTTGTTTTTGTTACTTGGAAGTTCCTGTTACACTCACTATGAGATTCTTTGAGTAATACTACGACAAAGCATTTTCTGGGCAATACTTTCTATTCCTAGTGCATTTTCGATACTTCAATTTAGCCTAAGCGCAACATTTTATACGTAAAAGAGCGGAATATGTGTATGTATAGTATGTTTCATTTATGAATCTTTGCATCAACTTAATACGTAATTAAATATATTACCTAATAATTAGAATGTTTAAAACAGTAAAAACCCGAAACTACAATTGCATTTTTTACTCAATACCTAGATAATTAGAGGTACTTAAAGGTGACCCTTGCGAATCAGGGGCTGGGTCATATTCAAAGATTCGTTCATTTGCCGGATTTATGATGTGTTATTAATGACCTGCCCTAAAATGCCGAAGACAACACCTGATCTCTATGTCAGCGGTGAGAGCTGAGAAAACAGCTCGAAGAGATCGCGCGTTCAGCTCAATTCTCAGGTAGACAGGTAGAAGACAATGGCAAGGGACAGGAATACCCAAATCAAGTCCATTGAATGCAAACAATCAACAGGCCGAACAGACAATGGGCGACTTTGAAATGCCAATGAGGATGGCTCGAGCTCAGTACCGGTCGCGCTCCAAAACTAAATGCTCTTCGTGTGCCTTGTTCTTGTTGTTGTCGATGGCGACAGATCAGGTTACGTTGAGTTGTGTTGCGTGTTGTTATAACGACTCCTGCCTGATATCTCGATCTCATTGCCCTCGTCCGCTCCCGCTCTAACAGCGGCTGTCCCTCTTTCCCTTTCGTTGATCTCGTATACCTGTGCCAGCGAACCCTTACGAGTCTCAGCACCCGATATAATTCGGCAATCGCTGCATTCGGGAATTCAGTTATAGCTCTCAACTGGACCGACACGGTCGTGTCACTCGCCTTACGAATGAACAAGACTACGCGAAGCATGCTAATGAAAGTGAATTTGTTGTATTTGTTTGCGGGATCATTGGCATTCGCATTCCACTTCGATGAGGCACATGGCAAGGGATGGCCACGCGCTCCATTGGAGGACGATTACGATTTTGATTTCAAGGAACAGCCAGAGGACTTTTACAGCATGGTAAGAGCATAGCATATCAAATACTTTCAAAGACTCTAATACTTGTGGCTGCAGGCAACTGTGACATATGAACAGCAAGCCGATTCTCATTCAGAAGTTGGTGTGCTAGAGCTTAGGTCACAGACATCAGAGCTCAGACCTCAGGCGCAGCATATCAAAAGAGAATACGCAAAGAGGATTTCGTTTCGGTAAGTTTCAAACGCATTGAGGCACGTGCTTTCACAATATTCCACAATATGCGAAAATTAGTCAACAATTTCAATTGTGCTATTCAAGCGGCTATTCCCCACTTGAATGAAACAAAGCGAAACAATGGCAATAAATGAGGCACGAATCTAACATGCTCACTCTATCCATTGCAGAAAGCACACCCGACAACATAGCCCATCACAGGACTCTGTCCCGACTCATGCTAATTCCAAGGAAGAGCCGCCGCTACTCTGGACTGATGAATCGAATGATTTTCTGCCAGCTAGCCAACGGTTTCGTAGGGGCGTCACTGTGCGCAAGGAGCGTACATGGGACTATGGGGTCATTCCATATGAGATAGACTCCATATTCAGCGGCGCTCACAAGGCGTTGTTTAAGCAGGCGATGCGCTACTGGGAGAACTACACGTGCATCAAATTTGTGGAGCGCGATCCAAAGGTGCACACCAACTACATTTACTTCACCATCAAGAGTTGCGGGTGAGTCTAATGAGCCCTGAAGTCCAATAGGCCTCGTTACTAAACAAAGCACTTTTAATTTAGTTGCTGTTCCTTTCTGGGCAAGAATGGCAGTGGGCGACAGCCCATCTCCATTGGGCGCAACTGCGAGAAGTTCGGCATCATCATCCACGAGCTGGGTCACACGATCGGGTTTCACCATGAGCACGCTCGCGGCGATCGGGACAAGCACATCATCATCAACAAGGCGAACATAATGCGTGGTCAGGCCTACAATTTCGACGTATTGTCGCCGGAGGAGTTCGACGAGCCGCTCTTGCCGTACGATTACAATTCCATAATGCACTATGCCAAGAACTCCTTCTCGAGGAGTCCATATCTAGACACGATCACACCCATTGGATTACCCAAAGGCGCCCAGATTGAGCTGGGCCAACGACGCCGCCTCAGTCGCGGCGACATTCTACAGGCCAACCTGCTATACAAGTGCGTCGCCTGTGGACGCACTTTTCAGCAGAACAGCGGGCAGATTGTGTCTCCTGAATATGTTTACACGGAGAATGGTGTGGTTGATGAGTACGAAGGCAGCGGCGATGACGGAACTAAGGCATCTGCTGATAACAGCTGCGAGTGGCGGATTACGGCTACCAATGGCGAAAGGATCATTTTGCATCTGCAGGACCTGCAGCTAATGTCCTCGGAAAACTGTACGAAGGACTACTTGGAAATCCGTGATGGCTATTGGCATCGGTCTCCGCTCGTTCGTCGCCTCTGCGGAAATTCCAGCGGCGAGATAATCACGACAGATACGAGTCGAATGCTGATCAATTATGTTAATCGTAATGCTGCTCTAGGTTATAGAGGATTTAAGGCACGCTTTGAAGGTGCGTTGGAAACACCAATTGAGGGACAATGTAATAATAATATAATTCACAACTCAACTTGCAGTGGTCTGCGGTGGAGAGATTCACCTGAGCAAGGGTCAGTCGATAGATTCGCCCAACTATCCGCTAGAGTATATGCCCGGCAAGGAATGTATATGGCGAATCACAGCCCCACCCAACCATCAGGTGGCGCTCAAGTTTCAGTCCTTTGAACTAGAGAAGCACGACAGCTGTATCTATGATTACATCGAAATACGCGACGGCAGTCGAAGCGATTCGAAGCTGATCGGACGCTTCTGCGGCGACAAGCTGCCGCCCAACATCAAGTGAGTAAATCAAATACAATCCTTCAAGTCCACATGAATACATTACTTAAATCTTACGTAGGACTCATAGCAATCAGATGTTCATCAAGTTCGTGTCGGATGGCTCTGTCCAAAAGCTAGGCTTCTCCGCGGCGCTCATGCTGGACGTGGACGAGTGCAAATTCATGCAGCACGGGTGCCAGCACATATGCATTAACACCTTGGGTAGCTACCAATGTGGCTGTCATGCTGGGTATGAGCTCCAGGCCAATGGGAAATCCTGTGAAGGTATTTGAAGTACATTCCGTGCCGCTCTCCTTTTACCTCAGAACTCTCTTGTTCTCGATTGACTTCTCACCTCGACAGTTCTTATCTTTTTGTCCAAGTATCCTTGTATTATCATCTCCTTTGCGGTTTATCTTTTCCTTTCTTCTCTTCTCTTATCAACACTATATTATCTCTTCTCATAAATACCCATCTGTTGGCTTCATTGCAGATGCGTGCGGCGGCATTGTGAATGCTACAGTATCCAACGGAACAATTTATTCGCCATCATATCCAGATTTGTATCCCAATGCCAAAAAGTGTGTCTGGGAGATCGTGACTTCGGTGCATCACTCCGTATTCCTCAACTTCACACACTTTGATCTGGAGGGAACTAAGTTTCAGTATACCAAGTGCAGCTATGACTATCTCATCATCTACTCGAAGATGCGTGACAACCGGCTGAAGAAGATCGGCATATTCTGCGGCAACGAGCTGCCGCCCATTGTAAACTCAGAGCAGAATATTCTGCGGGTGGAGTTCCACTCGGATCGTACAATACAACGAACTGGATTTGCGGCCCAATTCATACTAGGTGAGTGGTAAAACCGATTCTATTATATTTGTGATACAATGCCTTCTCCACTTCATGCTCATGCTTCAGATGCGGACGAGTGTGCAGTGAGCAACGGAGGCTGCCAACACAGATGCCGCAACACCTTTGGCGGATATCAATGCAGTTGCAGGAATGGCTACACCCTGAACAAGGACGGACACAACTGCACGGAGACAAAGTGCAAGTTCGAAATCACCTCGTCGTATGGCGTGCTGCACAGTCCCAACTATCCCAACGATTATGCGCGGAACATCTATTGCTATTGGCACTTCCAGACGGTGCTTGGACATCGCATCCAGCTGACGTTCCACGATTTCGATGTGGAGAGTCATCAGGAGTGCATATATGACTATGTGGCCATATATGATGGTCGTTCCGAGAATAGCTCTACGCTAGGCATCTACTGTGGCGGCCGGGAGCCGTATGCTGTGATTGCATCCACAAATGAGTTGTTCATGGTCCTCAAGACGGATGCTGGCCTGCAACGCAAAGGCTTCAAGGCAACATTCGTATCCGAATGCGGAGGCTACTTGCGGGCCACGAATCACACGCAGATTTTCTACTCCCATCCACGATACGGCAGCCGATCTTATAAGCACAATATGTACTGTGACTGGCGCATCGAGGCAGATCCAGATAGCAGCGTGAAGATCAAGTTTCTTCACTTCGAAGTCGAATTCTCTGAGCGATGTGACTATGATTTCTTGGAAGTCACCGAAGAGGGCAACGCGATGAATACTATCCATGGTCGCTTCTGCGGCAAACGCAAGCCACCAATAATTATTTCCAACTCAGACACGCTCTTATTAAAGTTTCAAACAGACGAAAGCAACGCACTCCGTGGATTCGCCATATCCTTTGTGGCAGTCGAGCCACCAGACGACGATGGAGGCGACGACTTTGATGCAGTAACGCCTTTTCCAGGTTATCTTAAGAATATGTACGCTGAAACGGCAGTAGGCGAAGAGCAACCAGCTCAACATGGACACTTCTTGCCGCCCAGCAGACTTGCTTAGATTAAGTTCTATTGTATTGTAAATAAACTTGTAAATACATTTTAAAAACGAAAATCAAAAACAAAATCATGTTTTGAATTCGCCGCTAACATTAAAATTTGCCATTCACCTGAATTTAGCATAGCTGTTACCACTGTTACTCATAAGCAACATGTGCTAAAAAATACCAAAAACGCATTCGGTGCAAAGCAACTCTAGCAAGCTGTTTTCAAAATGGCAACGGCGTCGACGGCGCTTCATTTCGACTCGACATTTTGATAGTGGGTTTTCGTTCTGTTATTATTTCATCTATTTTAGTTTGCTGTTACGTTTTGTTTCTACCTTCAACTGTGTGAAGTGTGTTAAGGCTTTATTGTTTGTAAGTGTCGTAAAAAAGTTATTTCTAATATCAGGATGAGTGCATTCGAGGTAAGTTGAAGTGCAATACAAAGGAGGACTCGTTTAATTTGTGTCTAAATTTGAATATATGTGTAGGTAACTGTGACCCCGTCCCGTCTAAAACAAAAGAAATGCGCCGAGATTCGCCAGCCGGTGGATGTTGTTATGGCGCCATTTTCAGCCAAAGCGATTGTGCAATTCGAGGATGTGCCCATTACCAAGACCGCAAAGCGCATTCTGCGTGTCATTAATCCTAGCGAAGATGACATTGAGGTTAGTTAGAAACAAACACATACAGAGGCTAGATATAGATCAGCTGCCCGCCTGTCGTCGGCTTGGCAACTTGGCGCGCCCGTTTATTTGATCAATGCTAACCCAATTCATTTATAGGTCAAAGTAACCAAGGCCATCAGAGACGAGCACAATGTCAAGCTTGAATGGACAGAAACGAATGTACCCGCACAAGATGAGGTATCCATGGAACTGGTTTGGATTCCACAGATGGAAATCGCATGCAAGGAAACGCTGCAATTGATAGATAATCGCAATTTTCGCAAGGATGTCATGATTATACTCAAGTCCAGAAGTCTGCAGCCGGCAAGGGTAAGCAACAGCAGTTGCAGTCGTGCTGAAATCTCGATTCATCCCCTATAATACATTTTTTCGTTTTCTACCTGAAGACGACACGCAAATTCCCGACGGTTGGTAAGACGCTGCAGCTAAAGTCGCCGACTGGCAACAGCAAATCTCACAAGTCCCTCAATACGTCAGTAAATCAGAAAAAACGCCTGTCGAGTGCGCCAGCGAACGCAACAACTGCAACAACTGTGAAAAAACATTGGGTTAGCGTGCCAGCGTCACGCGTAAAACGAGTTGTGTCTGAAACGAAAGCCCCACTAAGTGATCGCAATGTGTTTGAGGCGGCGCCTCCTAGCTATAACAGAACTGAAATGAAAACATACGTATCACCACAGCCTCGCAGCTGTAAGGAAAATGTTAGTCCTCTGACACCGGGAAATGTATTCAGTTTAATTGATGACATGCGATTCACTCCGCTGACCAACAAGGCAAGTGGAGCGTCATCAGACGCTCCCATGCCAGATAATTTGGCTGCCTGGCCAACTCCAAAACTAAATGTAAACGGATCTCATATGCACAATCCCGCCAACGAGTTGCGCCCCCGTCGACTGGGATCAGCGCTAGACGAGGACCAGAACAGTGCCAACGAGGGAGGCCAAGTTATTGTAAACAAAACATTCGATATCAAGCTCTCAGATACGATGAACATTTCCGTTGACACGTTGGATTGTTCACCGAGAAATCAACTAATGCAAACGCCAACGCTCGTTCTGAACAAGACGACGGTTATTGGGCAAGCAACACAGCCGCGTGCATTGGCCTGTATACGCGAAGAGGGCTCTAGCCCCCCGAAGGTGGAGACACTATCTCCACCCCCAAAGAGCAAAGTGCATGATCTGAAGCGGGACGTTAATCTTATTGGCTCGCCGTTGCGGAAATACTCAGAGTCCATGAGTAATCTCTCGTTGTTGTCGCCGCAGTCTAAGTTTGCCATACAAGGCTCCATGCCGAACTTGAATGAAATTCAGAAGATTTCCTCCATTGACCAGAATCGGTACTATCAACAACAGCAGCCGCCGCCGCCGCCATCACAGCAGGCGGTCAAACAGTTTGTAAATCCGTCTCTCGATAGCTCCTGCAGCAGTGAAACGAGCGCAGTGTCGCAACCTGATGTGCTTTTCAACCACTGCGAGATTCTAGCACAATCCAGTCGCTTCAATTTGCACGAAGTGGGGCGCCAAACGCGCCAGGGAAGTCCTGTCACGGAGAGGAAGCAGGTCAACCAAGCTGCCATTGGGTACAAGCGGCGCTGCCATGAGCTGAGCTTCTCAGATGCACCCAGCAACGAGTCACTGCATCGCAACGAGACGCTAGCCATCTCACCACCCAAACGGCAGCGATTTGAGAGCAGCAGCACCTTGACGCCAGCCAACGCTTCAGCGAGAGGCAAGAAGGCGTGGTCCCAGACGCAGCCGAAGAAGCTGAAGTTGGCACAGACGATGTCGTTGATGAAGAAGCCCGCCACGCCGAGCAAGAAACGAGATCAAACTACAGTAAGACTCTATAATTCCGACCTCTATATGCAAACCTACATCAATCCGGATCCATTTGCTGCAACCACGACTATTGATCCATTTCTGGCTTCGACCATGTACTTGGACGAGCAGGCAGTGGAGCGCCACCAGGCGGACTTTATAAAGTGGCTGAATGCATTAGTGAGCATTCCCGCGGATCTGGATGCGGACAGCAATAACAAAATTGATATAGGCAAACTGTTCAATGAGGTGCGCAACAAGGACCTGTCGCTGGCGCCCACAAAGGAGGAGCAATCGATGAACTATCTGACCTCGTCGCGTCTGGAGTCGCTGCGTCGCGCCGCCGTCGAGTTGTTCTTCAGCGAAGAAATGCGCCTGCCCTGCTCCAAGGTTGCCGTCTATGTGCAGAAGCAGGCGCTGCGCATCCGAAGCGATCGAAATCTGCATCTCGACATGGTTATGCAGCGCACCATATTGGAGTTGCTGCTGTGCTTCAACCCCCTCTGGCTGCGTCTCGGCCTCGAAGTGGTGTTTGGCGAGAAGCTGCATCTGCAATCGAATCGCGACATTGTGGGCCTAACTACTTTCATCCTAAATCGCCTGTTCCGCAACAAATGCGAAGAGCAAAAGTACAGCAAGGCCTATACGCTGACCGAGGAGTACGCAGAGACCATCAAGAAGAACACGCTGCAGAAAATACTGTTTCTGCTGCTGTTCCTCGACCTGGCCAAGCAGCGCCGCATCATCAAGCACAATCCCTGCCTGTTCGTCAAGAAGTCGCCGCACAAGGAGACCAAGGATATTCTGCTGCGTTTCTCCTCCGAGTTACTGGCCAACATTGGCGACATAACACGCGAGCTGCGCCGCCTGGGCTACGTACTCAAGCACAAGCAGACCTTCCTCGACGAGTTCAACTATGCCTTCAGCAATCTAGCCGTGGATCTGCGCGATGGCGTCCGACTGACGCGTGTCATGGAAGTCATCCTGCTGCGCGACGATCTTACCCAGCAGCTGCGTGTTCCGGCCATTTCAAGGCTGCAGCGTATTTTCAATGTGAAGCTGGCCCTGGGCGCCTTGCGCGATGCAGACTTCCAGCTGAGTGGCGACATCAGCGCAGCCGACATAGTGGATGGATATCGAGAGAAGACGCTCTCCCTGCTGTGGCAGCTCTGCTACAAGTTTCGTTCACCCAAGTTCCATGCTGCCGCCCGAGTCGTGCAGGCCTGGTGGCGCCGTCGCTGGCTGAGAGTCGTCATCAAGCGCCGCATTCGCGAACGCGCCGCTATTCGCATACAAACCGCCTTCCGGAGCTACCAGGCTCGCAAGTATGCCAAATCCTACAGAGAGGAACGTGTGCGGGCAGTCATCGTCCTTCAGAAATACACCCGTCGATACCTCGCCCAGAAGCACTTCGCTCAGATGCATCATAGCATTGTGCTCATTCAGGCCTGGTGGCGTGCCAATCGTCAGGCCCGTCAATGTCGCCAGGAGTTCCTCCAGCTGCGCAAATCGACGATATTCCTGCAACGCATATGGCGCCGTCGCCTGTTCTGCAAGAAGCTGCTGATTGCTGCCAGCGCTGCACGTCGGCAATTGGATCAAAAGCGCTACGCAGCCGCATCCTGCATAGAAATGCGCTGGCGCTCCTATCGTCTGGCCAAGGAACAGCGAAGGATCTATGTTCGTCAACGCGAACTCATCATCCTTGTGCAGCGAACCGTGCGCAGCAAGCTGCTAATGAGGGACGCGCGTAAGCGTTTCCAGCTCCTGCGAAGCGCAGCACTGGTGTTCCAAAGACGCTATCGGGCCCGCTTACAGATGCTCGAGGCCCGGCGCTGCTTCCTAGATAAACGTCGGAGAATTATAGTCCTGCAGCGTTGTTGGAGAGCAAAGCTGGAGATGCGATCACAGGTTGCTGAATATCAAAGGCTTAAAGCAGCCACCATATTGATACAGAGGAGATATCGCAACCTGCTCCAGATGCGCCAGCAACGCAGTGCTTTTGTGCAGATGAGGAGTGCAGCCATTGTGTTGCAGAGATGCTGGCGCACTCGGCAATCGACTCGGACCCAGCGGGAGCAATATCAGCGTCTGCGCCGGGTGACGATACTGATGCAGCGCCGCTTCCATGCAAACAAGGCAATGCGCATACAACGTGCCCGATATCGGGGCACCCAGGCAGCTGTCGCCTGCCTGCAGATGCATTGGCGCAACTATTTGCTTGGAAAGAGTCACCGCCAAGCCTTCGTAGCTCAGCGCCAGGCAGCCATAAGGATCCAGAGATGGTTCAGGGGTTGCCTGGCCATGCGGTCTGCTCGCAGTAACTATCGACGCCACCTGACTGCAGCCACTCGCATTCAGGTCTGGTGGCGAAGCCTGCAGGTCATGCGCACCGCAAAGATGCAATATCAGAAGCTGCGCTCGGCTACGATTTCGATTCAGCTTAAGTTCCGGGCCACGCGGATCATGCGCCAGCAACGCTCGGAATTTGTAAGGCTGCGACAAATCGCAGTCCATTTGCAGCAAAAGTTCCGCGGAAAACGTCTGATGCTGGTGCAGCAGGCGCATTTGCAGCTGCTAAAGCGCTCCACTTTGGTCTTCCAGTCCCATGCGCGCGGCTTTTTAGCGCGTAAGCGTTTCCAGGCCCTGATGACTCCCGAAATGATGGAGTATCTCAGCCAGAAACGGGCGGCCAAGGTGATTCAACGATACTGGCGTGGCTATCGTACGCGCAAGCACCAGCGGCACGCCAGACTCCTGGCCATACGACGGCGCCTCTTGCAGCTTCGCCAGGAGGCGACGGCCTTCAATTCGGTGCGCGCCAAAGTACAGGACTCTGTACGAATACTCCGTGGGCGTTTCGTCGCCTCGGATGCTCTAGCCGTTCTTAATCAGCTAGGTTAGTAGATGACATTTGAATTTTAGCTAGTACTAATGTGCTACTTAATTTGATTGCAGATCGTCTCTCCCGCACCGTACCACATCTGCTTATGTGGTGCTCCGAGTTCATGTCCACCTTCTGCTATGGCATCATGGCGCAGGCGATTCGGTCGGAGGTGGACAAGCAGTTGATTGAGCGATGCAGTCGCATCATTCTCAATCTGGCGCGCTACAACAGCACCACGGTTAACACGTTCCAGGAGGGCGGCCTCGTAACCGTTGCCCAAATGCTACTGCGATGGTGCGATAAGGACAGCGAAATCTTTAACACGCTCTGCACGCTGATATGGGTATTTGCCCACTGCCCCAAGAAGCGAAGGGTGAGTATCCTGCTCCAGTCCAGTGGCTCTCTCTTGACTTGATATCATATTTCAACTGCAGATAATACACAATTTCATGAGCAACACGGAGGCGATTTACATGGTGCGGGAGACCAAGAAACTCGTCGCCCGCAAGGAGAAGATGAAACAGAATGTGCGGAAGTCAACGGCTCCTGTCAGTGGCTCCGGTCGTCATGGACAGCAGATGCCCAATTTCTCGCCGCGTTCCTTGCCCAGTCTGGAGCCAGACTTCGGCATAATACGGGGTAGGCCCTATACGTTCATATCATCAGTGTTTGCCTTTGACACGATTCTAAGTAAGCTTCAGATTGAATTATTTTAAGAGATGGATACTTTACAAGTAGGCGTCAGAGCTCGTCTGAAATCAATAATTCAATGTGTTATATATAGACTCTTGTCATTTTTGTATTCTACGTATTAGGTTATGTTGTGTAAATTTCAAAAATAAATAAATAAACGATGCGTTTTTATACACTCTAAACCATATACTTCGCATTATTGCAATGACTTCTTGTCGTTGGCACGATTTTCACTGCTAAGTTGGATGTTTATTTGAATAGGATTCACAAAACATTTAAATATATTTTAATTTAAATGATAACGTTGTTTTAATAATTTATTAATTACATCAATTTTCCATATACACATATTTCATTATATATATATAACACATTTATATATATATATACTTGGTAAATATATTTGGTTCACGCGATTCGGTTACAACGAATGATCCTGTTCGGTGTGGGAGACAGAGTGCCCCAGATACGTACACATATAAATATATATATTATATATAATAATGCCCCATTAAAATGTACATATATATAATATTTATTTAAATTTGATTAAATCGAATAAATATGTATGTATAATCGAATATATATATTCTTTGTATGTCTGTTCATATTTCAATTGCACACGCCATTGGGTTTAGTTTTGTTTTTGTATTTGGTTTATAAATATTTTTATTTAATTTTTTTGTGATGTTTTTTGTTGCGCTTTTATATCGTAAAATTAAGATTAAAATGTTGCTGTAGCTTAACACATCAATTGGAAAAAACTAAAATTTAAATTTAAGCAATTTATATTTATTTAAAAGGTGCGAAGTCTACGCAAAGTTCTCAGTTTTAGATTAGTTTTGCATGTTAATTTAGTGCGCCTCCTGTTCACGTCTGAGCCCTTTGATAGCCATATCATAATAATTCAAATTGTATATTTGTGGCTCACAATTGACATCCGATTAGAGTCGAGAGTTGACCTCCTAACGCCTACCAAGGCCAAAGTTAAACGGCTGTGGGCGCGTCGTCCGCTTGTTTTGCCGACTTCCTCCTCGGCCTGTAAATAATAAACAATATTGATAAACAAATTGAATCCCCTCTCCATTCGCTCTCTCATTCTTTCTCCCTCTCTCTGTCTCTGGAGACTATACTCACCCAAGGCTGCCATGAAGCCGGGCGGCAGTGCCCTGTAGTCAATCTCATTGTCCTGCTCGTCCTCGTAGTCACTGCGCTTGCCCAATCCAAACGAATATGGACGCGATCGCTTGCCCAGTCCAAAGTTATAGACCGGCAGACGCTTCATGCCGGGTCCTCCATTGTTGTACATGTAGGCGCGTCGACCCAGCCCAAAGGCGTAACGCTCCATCCGCTTGTCGATGTCGCCTCCAGCTTCCTGCACATCCTCACCCGCATTCAAAAGCATGTCGTTGTCGCCATCGTTGACACTGGAGACATGGTTCCGTGCCTCGTCCTGGCCAATTACCGGAGTGCAGCAGACGTAGCCCAGGCAGCAAAGCGCCAGGAAGAGCAGTTGGGTGTGCAGCATATTCATCTCACAGATATGAACGAACGTGTCGTCTATCTATCAATACGTATCTGCAAGGTGTACAAAGTCGATGTAGGCAACAATTCATTTCAGCACTTTAAAGAGTGTATTGGCTCTATGCAAAGGCCAGATCTGCTATACACTTGCCTATTTTAGTTCATGGTTCATGGATTAAAATATAACGTAGCTGATCTTTAATAATCAAAAATCAACATATATCATCTTTATCCCCACATATTGGGATGTCTTATATAGGGTAAATACTTAAAAGTACTTTAAATATTCCAGGGTTTATACTTATATTGGACTATATACTTCATATATATCTATTTTTGTTCATATCTACATATAAATCTATTTAAATACCTAGATCTAAATATTTGGAATTTAACATTTTTAATACATATTACGTATCCACTAGAGACGTTACTATTAACATTTTGTTTGAATGGATTAAAATTTACATATGTAGACCTACAGTTTCAGAGCTAGAGTAACCAGATTTTGGATTTTACAGCTTACGGCTTACTTTCTTTACAGTCAGATCTTAAGCTTTCTGCTGAGAAAATTACATATAAAAGTGGGTTTAAGGTATATCACTTTTATGCAATATTATTACATTCTTTCGTTCTTACATATATTTTTCATCATTATGTACTCAATTATGTATTCTATGCATTGCTAATCAGTTAAAACCATTAATAATCTATATTAATTATAGTTTTTCAATATATATTTTGTTCAGTATTCCCCCGATCAAATAATATTATTTTTATTTACATATATATATATTTTTTTTAACACACTTCAGCTTTCGTATGTAAATAGTTTCTAGGAATAAAATAACAAAAATGTTTCAGCTATTCAAATTGATTCAAATTATAATATTCAGCATTCCAGATGCTTGCACAGCTAATATACCCCACCGCACTATGGCGATCGATGATATAGGAATTTCGCTGGCACGAAAAACAAATACAAGCTCGAACATATGTCAAATGGGCAACAAATTCTAGCACGCTGACAGTCAAGCGACAAGCAGCAAAAAAAGCGAACGGAAATTCGCAATGGTACGCTGAAAAATGCGGTCTGGCGCTTCAAGAGGCGAAAGAGCAACAGCTAAGGAGGACTTTAAGCCCCTTTTTTAAATTTTTGCTGTTCTTGCAGCTGTACGCCGAAGTTAGTGTCTTGAGTCCTGGAGCTCATCAGGATTGGTTTGGTGCGCGCCTCAGGCCCTGGCGCTGCGGAGCCAATGTCCTTGTCACTGAAGTTTGCTGAGTGCGTGGTATGCATAGCTTAATCCTTGGGCGGGTGCGACAATTAAGTTTGCGAGCAGCGCTACTATTAAACTTGGCAAATTTTTAGTGGTAGCTGGCAGCTGTCAGCGCCGTTTAGCAGGCGATAAACGGGCTGCCGGAGTGACGCTCATGTCCGTTCAGTGCTGTGTGCCACTGTCAGTGCGTGGAGCGCATTGTCATTGGCGTTAATGTGACGCGTTGAGGACTTCGTAATTGAAAGTACATAACAGTAAACAGAATGGAATATGCCGCCGCCATCACATTGTGTGGCCTTTGCAATGGCTGCCTGCACTTCCGCTTCCTGGCTGCGCCGCTCGAGAGCTCAAGCACTCCGAGCACGTACCAGCTGAAGGGCTGGAACTGAATGGCAACTGCCAAGTGTTATTGTACTTGCTCTACTCCTCTGTTTCTATTATTTCAGTGTGTGCGATAGTCCACTTGTTGTGCTAGCTTAAGACAATTTTCAATTAGCTCGCGACTTTCCGACTTTCCGACTTTCGGGCCTCCTCGGGTCATTGTTGCCCTTTCTTGGCATAATTTAATGCGTTAAAGCGCCGCGAGGCTTAGGACTCGATGGCAATTGATGGCGCTGCGCAAATCCCCAATACGCGCTGGAACACTTAATGATGGGACAACAAAATGCGTTCAATGTTAATTTGTGGAACATGCCGCCATTGCCTTTGAAATCTACATCTGTGAAATTGCACATACGCCGCGTTGACAGCCATAAATTGCAGCTATGCGTGTGTGTGAGTGAGGCACAACAACAAATCATGCAACAGGTTACACACACACACACACACACACGAACGCACACACATGCACATGCAGTGGCCACAGCGCCAAGGGTGTTAAAGCGACCCGGCCATGATTTACAATCATGGCAGCTGAAAAGCAGCAACAGCTGCGCCCATTTCCACGCCGCACCATAAAAGCAACGGGCAACGGGCAACACGAGCCGCGCTGCCGTTGGTAATAGGCGGAAAATCGTCACATTCACCGGACTTTATCAGGCGACATCAGGCGACACAGACATGGACTAGTGTTGACAGTCATACCGCAATCGTAAATCTGCAGAGCAAAACGTTCTGCAAAACGTCCCAGCTCTTGGCCAGAAACTTGCTTGTTCCCGCGTTATTGCAAACCATAAACCTTTCGTTGCCGCTGCCGTTGCCGTTGCCGCTGCCTGTGACGGTGCCGTTGCAAACAACACCTTAGCCGCATTATCTGTTTATGAATTTATGGCCATAACTTTCGGTTGAGCTTGCCCCGTGGCTTTCTCATATCCGGCTGCGAAAGTGCAGCGGAAATTCAAAATGGCCTTTGCTGTCTTCTAATTAAGTTGTGAAAACTTTGCAGACCACAAAAATTGCAATACCTGTGCCAAATTGCCCAACGCAATTATTTAAGAAGCCAGCTGGGCCAAAGGATATGAGCAGCTGAGCTGGGCCATCTTCAAAGCAAACGCCAACAGCAATTTCAGCTCATACAGCTGAGCAAATGAGGCAGAAATTAGCTTTGCCACAATTGAAAACGCACGCAATTTGTGCATACATTTCTTTTAGAATACCCTCAAAACTCATTTTTAAGGAGTATATTGGTTTTCATTTTGTATTCCCTACGGTTTGTCAGCTTGCTTGGCTCTCTAGATAGAATTGAAATTTGGAATATACATTCTTATATATCTTACTTATTACCTTAAAGTTCATTAACAGTGATTGATAAGCCTTTCCATTCTCACATTATAACATGTGGATTTTCTCTCAAGCATGGCTCGCAGATTAAGCTTTAAGCACAAGAAAATGTAACAAATTACCACTTCCTTCTTGCAACTCTTATTACTTCTGGTGCCACATTCATAGACACGTACACATCTTCCATTCGCCACGTTATCAAATGCGTAAGTAGTAATGAGAGTGCCGAAATTAACCCAATAATATCTTACTCAAATTTCGGAAGTCGTTTAACTGCGAAGACAATATTATTACAAACAGCTATTTCTAATAAACTAATTCTATTTAACTACGAACAATAATGTTTTCCATATTTTAAGAAATAATATACACATTTCATATTGGAATAAAAAATTTCTGTAAAATAAAGCTTCTGAATAGACCATAAATGTAGCCATGAATGTGTTTAATGCTCATTTAAGAATCAATATAACATTATATAATATATCATATTATAAATTTTAATTATTTGATTATTTTCACTTAATTTTTATTATTAATTAACTTAAGTTAAAATTCCCAATTATTTAGCATAATTATTTAGCATAATAAAACAAAAGATAACAATTACTCATTAAACTTACTATAAAAATTGAAAATAAAACTTATTATTATATTTATTACGAAAATTGAGAATAAAACTTTTGTCTGTCTAGAAGGGGAGTTAGATTCTTTAAGAATAAAACAGCAGCAGCTCAGCTTGGGGTATCCCCCGGTCAGGTACTGTGGATTGGACCACTTGCACTTGCTTAAATTGAAAGAAAGCTTAGCTGGCTCTACCTTCGGCTAACCCGCTTAATTAAGTTATGCTCAGGTAATTAAGTGGCTAACTTCTTTACGGCAAGTTATGGCGGCTGGACCGCTAATGAAACGGCGCTGAGAAAGAAATACAATGTGGCGAGAGAAAGAGAGCAGTTAATTTGCTCGACATGGCCAAAACAGATTGTGACAGCCTTTCTCGGCAGCACTTTAATATTCGTTCTTTTCTTTTCATTTATCAATAAATCAAAATAAATAACACATGCTCTTTGGCCCTTGCCTTTGGCAGTCATGTGAGATCTCTGCTTTTTGGCATCCATCAGCAAATGTCCTTTGATTTGTTTATTTAATATATCTGAGTGTAAGACTGGGGGCTCTGTGATACTTATTTAATTGCAATTTGATTGAGGCTTGTCTTTTGTCCTTTTGTCGTTTGTCTTAGGGCGCTTTTCGCTGACTTCAATTGACATATTCTGCCATCTATTGGACCCATTCGACGAGATTCGACGCGCTAACACATTTCGCTGCAAGCGTTTCACATAATCAAATTGGTTTCCATATTCGATTTGGGTTTGCTTTTCTTTCACATATTTTCACAATCAAAATGGCAACAAAATAAAATTGCATACTTCTGAGGGTTTTTACAGCTTACGAGAAAATAAAACTTAGATTTAACTCCAGTTATGTACGTTTTCCAAACACGGATAATATAAATATAATGAAGTGAGCGTCTTCTACCACCCTAAAACAGATAGAACTCACACGCACTTTTAGTTGGAATAGAAAATATTGTGGATATAATGCAATAGAATTTGAAGAAATTCGTTAGCCCCAAATAAAAAATTTTGAATCGGAATCTAAGGAAATGCCTTAGTGAAAAAAACGATTGCTTGAATATAAATTAGATATTATCTAAGGACGGGTTTTGCGATATGTTTTAACATTATACAAAAATGCTATTGAGTCAAACATTTTTGTTTCTAAAAGTATTCCTCACTTGCTTCGATTTCTCAAAGCCTTTACTTTTACTTTGTGTATTTAATTAATTTAACATTTATTTGTTCACATTATTCGTATTCACTATAACATTTTACCAAAAAGAAAACTTATAAAACCATTAAAAACAAAAAGATTTAAAAAGCTAAAAACGAAACAAATGAATAATGATGTGATACTCGTATATAAAATTACCAAAATATTATGAACCAAAAAAAGATTTGGAAAAAATTTTTTTGAAATAGAGAACATTTGAGTATTTTATTGTATTTCATAGGTTATCTCGAAATATATATTTCACAAGAAACAGTCGTAATATAATTATTGAAAATAGGGAAATTGTGATATAATTAATTGTATTATGTATGTTATTTCTTTTGTTTTATTTTTGTAATGTTTGTCCTCTAATTTACATTTATTTACTACAGTAATACAAACCAAGGAAATTATCATTGTACAAATATTGAATAGCTAGATTACTTCAAAATATTCAATTTTCATAACGTTAAAGGTCTTATTAATAATTAAAAAAAATTAATAGATTCATCATTGCATTTGCATTCAATATTATCAAGATTATTTAATAAAAATCGGTGTAATATTTATATCACTGTATTCGGTATTAAAGAAGAATGTTTTGTTAAGTAAAATTATAATTATATATTCGCTTGAGCATAATTTAATCAAAAAAGACCAAAACTTAAATAATTTTACACTTTAAACTCTATGGAAATATATTTCCTATCAAACATAATATACTCTATAATTATCATATATAACATTCTCAGCACTCTAAATATATAATTCTTTCAATAAAAATAAAATACCTAAATATTACATTATTTATTCTTTTTTTTAAGCAACTTACATTTGCAACAGAGAAAAATCCCTTTGTCGATTCGTAAAAATTCGTAATAACCACGGTTTCAATTTTCCTTTTTCTTTTAATTTTTGCCTAACACAAATACGATTTAACACAAACGCGTTCAAAAACCAAACCTTTCCCAAATTTGGGGCAAGTTGCTCGTTTGCCGTCACTGCAGTTGACAGATCAAATGTCGGTTAACTTTTGAATGGAGGGCCGCTGAGGCGTTCGTTCTTATATGAGCAGCCCGACGGACTTTCGCGCGCTGCTATCAGCGCAAAACCCACGGGAAAAGCAACAGTCGCTGCCAATGACGACAATGTGGTGGGCACACGATGTAGAAGTAGTGCCGTGGTGCACCGTGGTGAGTTGTGATTCAGCGTGAATCTCAACACGCAGCGTCCTTGCTGCTTGCGCTTACCGTGGTTACCATGGCTGCGCCATCGTTGGCAGCACGTAACAAGTGGCCGTGACTTTGCTTGGCGGCAACAATTCGGTGATTTCTTAGCCGTGGCGTATGCGGCTGTGTCTGGCCTAACAGTTTATTTTTTGCTCTCCTTGTGATACCTTTTCATTTTAATATCTGTGTATTAACTAAGAATGAACGTCAATCTGTTTTATTTGCACAGGCGATAGTTGAGTAAAATGGCGGCCAGTTGACATCGTAGAGATGTGAAAGTTGTATATCGATAAATTTGAATAAAATGGAAGATCGGGCTCAAGTCGTGACAGTCGTGCTTTCCTTCAGAATAAGATCACGTTTAAGACTTATGCTGTCTCTAGTTTCGAGCTGCCATCGCCGCAAAGCAACAAAATATGTTTGTGTCTGAAACTAGAGTGTTCTTAATTTGGTCAGGTAATGCCAGCGATGCAGTGCGCGCTGTGCAAAACCTCATTAGCACTAAATGCGCAATATATGCACATGAAACAGCGCCCACGCGTATGTATGTACATATCTGCATAAAGGGGGCGAGTAAATATGTGAGAAACTATTTCTCAATTTCATTGAAATATTGTCGAGCAGCTGAGTGGCGTATTAGTCAAATGCAGGGCAGCCTTTCTAGTCCTTTGCTTTGCTTTCGCTGTGCTTTGCTGTTCTTTGCTTTCTCAGAGGCAGTCAGCTGACAGTTTAAATGACATGCATGTTATTTGTTTGTCTACTAGCATGTAACTAGACTCCCCCTTTCTTTATCTCTGTGTGTGCGTGAGCCTGTTTTTCCCCTCACTGGAACTGTAACATTTCAAAAGCGAAACGATATGGAATTTATGCAGCATGCCTTTATCCGCCTCTTTCACAATCTTCAGCTTAGGACATCTTATCCTGCGGCTGCCTTTGGCGACCTCCAGATTTTCTTTTTCTTATTTTACTATTTTGGACATCTAAAAGACATAAAGCATCGAAATCCACTTTCAGCTCACTTGACTTCAAAGCCAAATGAAATTGTTGCTAAAATGTTGTAAAATATCTGTTATTCTAATAAGGAGACATATAAAATATTATATATTTTACTTTATATATTCTTTCACTTTTCTACTTAAACATTAATGTGTATAAACTTAAAGATATTTCAATATATTGTTTCATTGAGCTGTTAATCCATTGATTAGTGGTCGAGTCCATCAGCCAGCATAAATATTTATGGAAATGCAAAAGAACTTCGTAAATTACAGTTAAACTCAAACTGAAAACTAAAATTGTCCCAAACAAATTAATGAAAATCTTATTAAGCGTAAATTTTGTTCATGTAACTCTCCATGGAACAGAATATAGTGTGCTAAGCTGCAAAGGGACACACGTTAAAAGCATCCTGGTAATTCCTAATAGCAATTCAACGATGGCAAATTGCCAACTAGCAGAAGCCATCAACAATTGTCGCCCGCTGTGCGCTTAATAGTAAATAGTAGTTAAACTACGTAATACGAAAATCGCTGGCTAATTGCAAAATATTGCGATAAATACGTGTATATATATATTGGGGCAAGTTTTCGGAATGGGCGGACCGTGGTTAGGACTCAAGTCCTGGTGCGGTCGCCGCTAATTGCCACTCGGACGTATACGTAACGCTCAGCGTGGCATCATAATTATCCCAAATCATGATGAACTTTGAAATTGCATTGAGATTTGCGTGGTATTGAGCTTATTAACATTTCAACAATGACGTCAACTGATTATAGCCATGAGTCGCCAGAATATCTGTAAAAAAAAACTATCTATCTGTTCCGGAGTATTCACCACAGCATATCGATCATAAATCTTAGCATTGATAACGAGCGGCTCATGACGAACTAACATGGCATGACACCTCCATATATGCATATCCATATCCATGTCCATGTCCACATAGCCTGGCCAACTGCTCGAAGCGTGGTAGGCTAATCTCAAAGGTCGCTGCGTTACACACCGGAACAGGTTAATAAATTTCCCAGTGGTCCGAGTGTGCGGTGTAAGTCATTAGCCGCGTTCCACGGCATATGTTTGCTCTGTGCTGTTCGCACTGCTGTTGCGCCAGCCTGAGTCTCAGTCAGAGTCTGTCGAGGATATCGAGTGCGGCAGTGCCAAATAAAAAACAGCTGCAAGCCGAAACTCAAGTAATTTCAATTTAGTGCTCCAGTAGACAAGTTCAGCAATAAATCATCATTTGGAGCACTGGCTGTGGATCCGGCTGTGGCTCTGGCTGTAGCTACGGGGCAACAAACTATCCAACCAGCCAACGAGCCAACTACCATTCAACCAGTTTAGCCCACACCTACTCCAACACAAACATACACACACATACGCACACACACACAGCTGCATTGTAAACTTCCCACCAAAAATGCATAAGCAGAAAAATAAACGTCAAAGAAAACATTTTGAGTACTTGTAAGATGACAAAAAAAAATAAGAAAAAGATGAAAAAATCACGATTTTTATGCAGGTTTTCGGCGATTTTTCCCACAACAAGTTTTTTTGTTGGTTTTTAATTGATTCGGCGCATGAGAAAAAAGAACTGAGTGCAGTGCCAAATGCACTTGAGATCCAGATGAACTTATGTGGCGTTAGATATCAGCAACAACAAAAACAACAATAACAAAAACAACAACAGATTTAGCAGCAGCGGCAGCAGCAGCACTAACATAAACTAAAAGTCAAACACACACACACAGGCACAGCCTGTAAACGTATCGCAGCATATGCATGAGTGTGTGTGCTCATAATTATAATTAGAACAAAGAACATATATGTATGTGTGGATGTATGTGTATTTGCCTGCTCTTGCATTTCCATGTGTATGCGTGTGTATGCATATTTGTATACTGGTGTGTGTGAATGGACGGCAGAAAGTCAGTAAAGAATGTTGCTGTCGGCCTCTCTTCAATGCGGCGGAGCGTGTGCCGCGACTGACTCTGCTGCCGGTTTCTTCTGAGTGACACACTTTTTTTCGGACAGAGCCGCCTGTGCCGCTGGCAGGGCCAGAAGTGGGTAAGCAGCGGACGTCGGCGTTATGTTTGTGCGAATGTGTGTATGCGTGTGCATACACATATAGTTTTGGCCGTATGCATACACATATGTTTGTATGTACATATATAGGTGTGCGTTATCCATTCTACGCTTCGCTGCATTGAAATTTCTTTTTCGCTTTCTTTTCGAGCTCTTCCAAGCGCCAGCACTTGCGCTCTTCCGCTCTCTATCTCACTCACTCTCTGCTATTCTCTTCAAACTCCTACTCTCTTCATGTACAAATATCTCTTCATCTCGCTATGCCTCTCGCCTGCTCTTTCTTGCGGTATTCTGGCTGCCACCCACTGGAACAGCAGCAGCGTCGCTGCGACGACATCTTTCTATGTGTGTGCCTGTGTGAACTTGTGCTCGTGCATGTGTGTGCTTCAAGTATATGGGTCAACTTGAAGTTCTTGGAGAAAACTGGTAGTTCCACTCTGTGGCTTGCGAATGGAGGAAAGTGATATGGTCACTTGATCGAAAGCGAATGCGCTGTTGCTAGCTCTGCTGCTGGCTCTGCCGCTGTTGTCGACGTCAGCGTCGCCGTCGCCATTGGCGTTAGCTGCGACATCGACGTCGCGATCGTTGTTTATGTCATTCTAAATGCGCCTGGCGACTGCTCATAGAATTGTTGCTAGCTAAAAATGAGGTCAGGTTCAACGCTGGATACGTTTGCTGACATTTCCGTTTTAGGGTCCGGCCCGGGCCCGGTCCGGCTGCTTCACGTTGCGTATACGCAATCGTAATGCACAATGCACAACGCGCAGAGCGCAATGTGCAAGGTGCAGCTGTCCAAACAAGAACAACAAAACCAACAAGACGCGACTACAGGGCACTCAGAGTGATTCAAGCCTATTTGCATTCCAATTATGTAAACTAAACGATTCGGCCACATAGACAAAAGTTTTTTTGGGCTTTGTTTTTGTCTTAAAATATATATTGCGACTGGAGCTGCTGCTGCTCCGACTGCTGCTGCTGCCAAAAGGTGAATGAAACCTGATGAATGCCAACAAAAACAACAATCATAAAGCCAACAGCCATGCATGCTTGTGTGTGTGTGTGTGTGTGTGTGAAAGGCAACAGGTGAGCCAGCCGCTGCTGCTGCTTACTGCAGCGCTTACTGATTTTCACCTGGCGGCGCTCACCGTCTGAAACTCATGCGCGTGCACTTATAATTTACTATAGCATTGTCGTAATTGTTGCTTTTGTTGTTGTTTGGAGCGTGCGCTTGGAATTCGCAAAATGTTATAAGCAAAAACGAGCAACAAATAAGTAACAAAAATACAACACAATTTGCTACCACTCAAAACAAAAAGAAACAAAAAAACACACACACACACAAAAGCAGAAAACAAAAACCAAAACAAGCAAGCGGAGACGACGACGCAAATATTACACAAGCGCAGCGTCGACGCAGGCAGCACAAATTACACGCTAAGCTCGTGGGGCAAGGGAACTCGAGAAGGAGAGGGACGAGGCCATTAGAAACTAAGCTGCAATCAAGAAAGCTCTCGCGCGCAGCTCAACTAGCCGTCGTCGTCGTCGCTGTCGTCGTTGCAGTTGCCGTCGCCATCGTTGACGATCGCAGCAGCAGCATCCCGATGCTAGACTGCACACTGAATCAACAATTTCGTTCTACTGTGAAATGCAAAGCATACATACATATACATATTTATTCTCACTTATTTTACTCAAATATTTTTCTTTCTGCAAAATAGTTGTCGTTCATTTATTATTATCAGTACTCGCCTAAGCAATCGATCGATCATCCAACTGACAGATATTGAAAATATTTAAATCGCTTTTTGCTTGAGCGCTCACCAGTGTAGATCGACTGCAAAGTGTAGAGAAATTTATCATTTCACTGCAGCGCCCACTAGCAGCAACAGCAGAAACAATAACAGCAGCAACAACAACTGAGACGACGATCGCAGCAGCAGCAACAGCAGCAATAGCAGCAGAGAGTTTTTATTTATTTTATTTTGGCACTCAGTTGGCTCCCATGCGGCTCACACGCGCTCAGCTGACGCTCGTGTTGAGGTTCGCGCTCTGCACACGCTCTCGTCCGCTCTCTTTGATACTCAGCGCTCATCGTCGCTGTCGCTGCCGCTGCTGCTGCTGCTGCTGCTGCTGCTGTGACTCTGGCTGGCTGGCTGGCTGGTAACGCCACAAAAACAACACCACAGTTTTTCGAAATTAGTTCTAGTGAGTCTGTGAAAGTGTGAGCGACTATCGGACGACGGCGACGACCACAACAACGACGAGCAGCAGAAACAACTTTACTTTGAGTTTTGTTTCGTGCACACGCGCGTTCGCCAAGCAACCCACGCACACAGCGAGCGGATCAACTGCTGCAAGACTTCGAGTCTAACTGGGCAAAGATATAGCCAATATATATACATATATATAGACATCAGTATATATATAGACAGCAGCTCAACAAGTGGGCAACTAGCTAGCCAATATATCAAATCCACGTCGCAGTTCCGCCGTCGCCCCTTCGTCCGTTCTCGATCGATAAGCCGATTGTTTAGCAACAACTAGAACACGTGCAACATGTCGCATCAGTGCAGCTGCGGTCGCGATCTGAACAACAATTACGTGTCCTATACGAACGCCTACGCCAATGCGAACACAGGCCTGGATCGGGAGGCCAACGCAAATGCCAGCAGCAAAGCCAACGCCTCGCATCACACACAGCTGACAGCCAAGGTGATGTTCGGCACAGTGGGCGCCATCAAGGAGCTGCGCGACAAGGAGCAGCAGCAACAGTCCAGGCATGCGGCCACCCGTGCCGGCGATCGGCGTCAATAATAGTGATTGGGCGTTTGGTTGGTTGGGCGGTTGGCCTACAGGCAGGATGTCCGAGTCGACGAGGGCGGGGCGCAAATAAATTTGAAATTTGGCTGCGATCCCTGCAACCTCGGAGCCAGCGTCGGCAGTGCTGCCAAGGATTTTGATAGCCCAAGGTCCGGGGGGGTCATGTTAGAGGCTTAAAAGTGTTTAAGGAACAATGCAATTGTTAAGGCAATCGTGCGCAGAGAGTTGGATTCACATTCCGTTTGGTCAATTCTGATCTACTATTTACCCAATCATATTATCAAAACTTCTTTTAGAACATCACAGTCCTCTTCTACCTCTCTCTATCTCTCTCTCTCTCTCTCTCTCTCTTTCTCTCATACTATATTTATATTTCTATATGCCTATCCTTCTCTTTTTCATTTTGTTATGCTTTCCTTAGCGTGTCCCTTTGCCAGTTACAAAAAGTTTTCTTTATTGCTTTGGGGTTTTCTACGTTTAAGCTTTACATAATTTTCCGTTATTTTTCGTGCGAAATTTTCACTAAGGCTTTTGGGTGTAACTCGTATACGACCTATGTATTCGGGTATAAATTTATTTTTGAAATAAACATATGTAAATTGGTTACCATAATAATACTATATAGTGCAATACTTTAGCATATACACGCATACTCTTAACACACACACACACATACATATATATAAAATATATACCTACTTTGTAAGCTTATTTTATATGTTTAAGTACACGACACACCTGAAATGTAAATTTTTGGAGCTCGCTTCTGGTAGTTTCCAGACCGAATCAGTGGTAAAAACTGATATGTTGATCAATTGAGAAATATGAATATGAAACGAAAATGCAATAAAGCAATACAAATAAAACTCATTTGTTAGACTATTTTTGATGGAATGCAAATTGTTGATGTGTCTGCATATAAACATATGTATATTGTATTTATTATACCTAATATTAATTGTATTTTATACAAATGTGTGAAAACCTAAATTAACATACAATAAATGCAAATAAACTCTTAAGATTTTTAATCAACAAAACTTCCTGAGACGATTCTAAATTCAATTAAACTTGTGCAACAAAAGGGTAAAGGAATTATGAGAACGAGAAAAAGAAGATGCAGAAGAAGAAACTTATCAGCAATAAATTGAGGGGCTGGTTAATGTGTGGGCGTTGCCGTTGTCATTATAAATGCCGCGAACCTTTTTGCCTGAGTGTGAAAGTAAAACAGCAGCAAGAAAGAAGAAATGTATAAAAAACGCATAAATTTTAAATTACAATAGAGCGGTTAAAAAAAGAACGAAATGAAAGCGAAGTCTGAATCTGTCAAATGCAAACGATTCTTTGTTCAATGCTGTACACGCTCGGTCGCTGCTTCGCTATTGCGCTCCCGCTCTTGCTGTCGCTCTCTCCCTCTCTTCCAACTTTAACTCAATTTCGATTCTAACCGCAACAACTGAATCATTAGCAGCAGTGTTTGTGCGCTCGCTCTCTATTCCACTCTCTCACTCTCTTTCTCTTTGTGGGCCGATTCACTCGTATATTCTTGTGCTTGTAACAGTGACCCAGTCTCAGTTTTACGAACCGCCACTGTTCCCGTCCTCCCTCTCACTCACACACTCACAATCGTCATCAGCCACATTCCATTTCATTTCAATTTGACGCCTACGTCGCGCGCTCTCGCTTCTTGCTCCTCGCACTCTCTTCGTGCGCTGCTCTTGATGGATCAAAGTTTGTCGTTTGCCTGTTTCCACGTTTTCTTTACGAGCTGCGCACTCAGTTCAATTGAATTCAATTACCCAAGTGCGTGGCTATGGCCAGCAAATTAATTTGCTTGCGTACATTTCATTTAAGAGATCCATACGTAACACGTATACGTAGCTAGAACGGTCAGCAGCGCCATTCGCCAGATGACATTGATATACAAACATACATACATATGTATGTACATATTGACTTCAGACTTGAGTCAACTAAGTTGCAATCAGAATTGATCGATGGCTTATCTAATACTTTGGAATCATATAAATGTTATTACTTGTTTTTTTCCCCCTTTTTAATTATTCTGGCTTATCGTCAACACAAATGAAAATTAGTCATGGCGGGACAATCAATGCTTACAGCAATGTTTACAACAATACATAATCTCACATTCTCAATATTAATTAGGAATTTATATTTTATGTTTTTGCTTTTAATGCCGTGTAGACAATCTTGTGTAATGATGTATGTAACAGTAATTTCTAAATCCAGTACATAAGAGAACATTTGATGACTGTGAAAGCTTTTATATTAAGTCGATTTTTGTATATGAAAAGTATTTTTAGAAAAAAAAAAAAAAAAAAAAAAAAAAAACAGCTATATTCATCCAAATACACAATATACAAATACATACAAAAAATTGTACAAATTTTAGTAGCTTCTGGAAATATTTTAACGTTCGCACAATAAACAAATATTGGCTTAAAATACCTTTTTAATAGCTAGGAGTGTGAGGGCAGTAAATATACAGAGGGAATTTCATATTCGTTTTTAGAGTGCGCTACATCAAGTCCGACCATCAATATATATGCTGTCGGTCCGCCGACTCAGCGCGCTGTAAAAAGAATATGATATATTTTAGTATGTTCCATTCAATTGTATTTCAAATTGACCGTTTCAGATTTGAGTGATATTATTTTAAGTGAGTTTTGGTAAAATTTTGCTCTTTACCTATATAACAACATCTATTTTTTTCTACTCTATTCGATTTTCCTATAATTATTTAAAAACTAATTGAGAATATTTAAATATTGGAAGAATATATTATATTGGAGCTACTCAAACGGCCTCGTGAACGTTAAAAAGTATTAAATGGATATATTCCATAGAGCTAAAATTGAAGCAAAAGAATCTGATATCTCTTTAGGCAGTAGAGATATTAGATTATAATATATTGTTACACAAATACATACAAGTTACTTATGAGATAGAGAGAATAATAGAGCTAGGATATCGTCTAAACCAAAACCTATATATCAATAACACAAATTGCAGCTTCTTTTGACTTTAATAGTTTCTTTAATAAAAATTGTATTGTATTGTAATTCAAAAAATATTATTTGTATAAAATATTGGTTTATTTGACTTTTATTTACTTTTTGTTTTCATTACTTTCTAACCATTTCATTTGAAGAGAACTTGTGTCTTGTTGACCTTTCGGGTAATTTAGTTTCGCTTGCCCAAGGTTTATTTTTGGACTCTCGCTCGATCGCAAAGTGATCAGTGAGTCAGCTTTTGGCAACTGTGATGATATATCAACTGTGTAATTTATGAGGTGCAATTTTGAAAATCTTTCCGTTGTTGGGCGAGGCGACGATGGCAGAGAGTAAAAGCATCTTTGCCCCCCAGGAGAAACAAGGTTTGAGTGTGTTGCTGTTTCACTTTTTTTTTTTTTTGAGTTTTTTGTTTTTGTAGCAAGAACTTTCTCTTCTAATTGAAAGCAGTTCGATGAGACGCGAGATAAGCGAACAAGTCGGGCTTGCCCCGGGGCCTAGAAGCTAGTCGTACCCCCAGCTCTATGAATCGATGATCAATGAAGTTACCCAGAGATTTTCGCAGCCTCCGGCTATTTGATATCTCTCGATGTGTGTATACAGTATGGCTGAAAATAAATAATAAACATGTAGAAGAGTGAAAAAAAAAAAAATGAAACAAACTGCTACTACGAGATGCCCGCAGCAGCAGCAGCAACAGCAACAGCAGCAGCAGCAGCAGCAGAAGCAGCGAGAACTGGTCGCTCGACAGGCGTTGATCTTTTTCTTCTTTTGGTGAGCAACGGCAGCTTCGCGAGTTGTGGAAGTTTTTTGTGGCATCGGTACTCTGGCTCCAGCTATGGCTCTGGCTCTGGCTCTGGCTCTGGCTCTGGCTCTGACTCTGGCTTTGGCATCTCTGTCTTTTTGGCTTCTAATGGTAGCTGTATGGTGAGAATCGATTTAGTTCGGTTTACGGCGATCAAAGATACAAACGCGAAAAAGTTTCTATTTTGTGTGCGGCGCATGGTATTCAAAAGTGAAACAGCGATCTGAGGAAGAGGAACAGGAAGAAAAGCAACAGCAGTAACAACAACAACAACAACAAACAATCACATCTCGCATTGAGCCATTGAATATCTGTCGTCGCCCGTTCATGACACAGAGGCAGAAGCAGAAGCAGAAGCAGCAGCAGCAGCAGCAGCATTAGAAGCGGCTAGCAAAAGTGATTAAAGCACATTTACCGCTACTTAATTGCAGCAGGTGTTAATCAATTTGGCTGCAAATTGAATTTAAGGTATTCAATATCAATTTCCGTTTCGTTTCTTTTACTCCCCCCCTCTCTCGCTATCTCGCTCTCACTCTCTTGCACATACATATATCATGAAAATTGATTAAGCCGGCTAATGGCCAACTTGCCACAGTTGGCTAAGTGAGCGTGTCCCAAGCCATTCGAACAAAACGCTTCGACTCTGGCCAGCAAATGCCGCTCTCTAAGCCAACCAATTTCCTGGCTGATTCAGCTGCTGCAAGGCCGCGGCCGTAGACAAAGAAGCGCCTTATGCAAAATCTTGGCCATTTCCATTAAAGCCAAACAAAAAAATATTTTAAATTTAAATTGCATAATACATTTAGTGCAAAAAAATTGTTTTGTTTAAAGGTTCATAAATTAAAATTAGCAATATTTATTTGCATATAATTATATGCATTGATTCAAATATTATATTTTTAATATTATACCATTCATTTTTAATCACCCAAACCCTTCATATAACTTTATGATCTATATACATATATTAATTCTAATATAATATTATTAATATCTAAAAATGCGCTCATATGATACAATATCTATATGAAGCATCCTAACCAAATTTTATGATTCACTATAATTATTAAATAATTTTTACCTTGACACTTGGACAGGAGATGCGGATAAATGCAACACATTATATTGATACTTTCATACATATCACCCATCATTTATGCACATATATCAATGCATCTCAGGGACAGAGATGCGATTTCACACTTAAATTGGCAATTGACCTGTTCTAATGCTCACAATGTTGCAGTCGGCCGACGGCCAACGGTCAACGACTGTTTGATACTCGCTTACACTCTAAAGATATAAGAATCGTTCCAATTTAACGGGCTAGTCAACATTAAATGATATGCTATACTATATTATACTATTTTACATATATGTATACTCAATATATATTATATTATTATATGTGAGTTGAGATAGTAATGTTCTGTTTCCCATTGCGTCCTTCTGAATTATTGGAACCCTAAGTTTATCTTTCCGATGCGCCTACTAAGGAGTGAGCTATCAAAAAGTACTGTGTATTTATATACTTCTAATATTGGTAAAGTAAAATTGTATATTAAAATATACTTTTCTATACTATATATGAAAATGACGCATCGGGAAAAACTGTAACAGTAAACGTGACTAAATGTTGGCCTGTTGGATTCCAAAACCGCACAGGGTCATTGTTATGACGCTTATGAATAAGTAATTGTTTCGAGCTAACATTTTACAATTTTTATATAGATCTATATCTTGTAAAATTCACTAATTAGTTCGTGATATATTCGAAAACATTGATACTTGAAAAACTTTGATGCCTTTGGACCTATATACCCTGAACCCATTGCAATCAGAATAGACGACATAGTGTTTTTGTACAAATATATGTATGTACCCGGTAGAGGCTGGCAGTCTATAAAATAATTTATCTAGCCATCTGTCCATCTTTCCATCTGCCCGTTTGAGCCCATCTATCTCGTACGCCACCCAAGCTAGAGACTTCACATTGCATATCTCACAGTCGAGTATACCCGGCTGGAGTACTCTAACTTGTTTTTTGTTACTTTGAATTAATTTTTTTATAGACACAGTGTTACATAAAAGTATACCCAGATAGTCAGCAATATAAAATTCTAGTTTGTCCAGAAGAATTAAAGTTCATTCCCATTTACTTATAATATTGCAACATCCTCAGTTATCAATGCATCTTTATATTGACTGTCTCGACTATGCAGATATACATCCAATATATTTAAAGAGAGATAGAGAGAGAGAGAGAGAGAGAAAGAGATAGGCAACGTTATTAAAGCTTATTCCCATAGCTAATCAAAACGGGAAAATTAATCATTTATAGCCGAATATTGACTATAAAATGATGTGGAATATAAAATTTAAAAAATTGCCAACAAACGTATATTACATATACCGTAAGATAATCATTTATATTTACTTAACCTGGACTATATAAAATGATTATTAATTAAATAAATAAGTACATATTGTACATTTATCTATGTAACTTACACACATCAATAAAATCATCGGCATTTCCACACAATGACACATTTTGTTACGGACTGATGTAATCTGTCACAATATCAACAACATCTATTGCAACAACAACAACAATAACTGTCGGCATTACATTGATGATCTGCAACGCAACTCTTATAACTCTCTAATTATAGTTAATTTGCGCATTTATTGATTCAAAGTGGGGTTTCCTCTCTTCATCAAATTTGCACAAAGCTAATTTCAATAAATATGACGCTCTATTAGAAATTGCTCGACCACAAAATACCCTTTACCTAATTGATATTTAATTGATCAATATTCGTGTATGTACGTAATTAAATCTGCATTGGAGATGCATTAATCTCTTTCTAGTAATTTCGTTTGCTCCATATAAAAAATCAGCTAAAGTCATAATATAACATAAGTACATATGTATATACATCTGGAACAATCTGTTTATGCACAAAAATCTGGCTCGATTCCTCAGCTTAACTTCGTATTTGCTCGTTTATATTCTTCTCTTGCGCTCTCAGCGATCAACGGGATCTCGCAGCCATTTGCCGAAGGCGTTTAAACGGTATCATCTCTTTCTCTCTCTCTCTCTCTCTCTGCGTCTCTCGCTCAACCGTTACGATCGTTACATACTCTTTCTCTCTGTTATTTTAAATGTATGAATTTACATATGTATGTTTCTATGTATGTGTGTTTGCTGCATATCCTATAATAAACTTTGCTCTTCTAAGACTGGAGTTCGGTAAATATAGTTAAATTATTATTTATATAATTTATATACATACACACATATTTATAAAAAAATACCTTTGAAGCCGTGTTTATTAGGCGAAATACATATTATTTGATAAAAGTCGCGAAATATAATTTTTCAAAAATTCTTCTGCTTCTGCGCTAATGTATACGTGTGTGTGTGTGCATGTGTTGTCTGTTATGTACGCAGTCATAAAAAAAGCGAAGATTGATTGGAAGAGGAAATTTCCTAGTCGAGCAGTCTTGACTAGAGTTATTTTTCTTGCTTTGCTCTGGAGCTTCCTAATAAATAAAATAAAATAAGTTGAAAATATGTAGTAAATAAATATTCGATTAGGATTGTGCTACAGTTGAGAGAGGGAAATACATATAATACATATTTTGTTTGTAACTCTTCTATATATACATTAGTAGTAGTAGTATGGAGTAAAGCATTTTTATTTTTTATATAATAATTGATATTATAATTACTGTATAATTGATATTATACAGTTTTTAAAAATCTAGATTTTTACTATTGAAGACTGAATCCTTCAAAGTAGTTTCTGTTTAAGTATATTACAACTGATTAATCATATGTACATATGTGCAGATAGGATATATGCTCTCATGACAGGCTTAAGAACTACATCTACTATTGACAGTTATTCTAGATAAATTCATTTACAGAGAAATGTCAATTCATGTTCAAGAAGTGTAAAATAAAAATTGTCTTACATAAATTAAGTAACAATAATCATAAGTATTTTTAATTGTTTGTTAACAGCTAATAAGTGTGAAAATATCTTAAAGTCAAATTTTACTTGGAATTGATGTAATTTTAGAGATTTAGCAGCTTCTGGGAATCGCATTCATTGCCACTTGCCACATGAGGCACAAAGTTGCCATGTTGCGGCTGGCGCTGCTGTTGACGCTGCTGCTGCTGCTGACGGCGCAGGCGGAGCCAGAGGCAGAGACGAAGGCGAGTGCGGGCCAGGACGGGCAGACGCCTGTGGGATATGCCGACAACAATCCGCCCACTCATGAGTTACCTCGGCCATTAACCATACCGGCGGAGCTGACATACGGCGAAGGACAACGGAAGCCGCGCTCCCGCCGGCCCACTCTGATGGATGTGGCGCTGCAGCAGAGCGTGCAGCAAGGACTCAATGCCATGGCCGACCTCTACGGCAGGATCCAGCCACAAATGCTGCTTAATGGTGTGCGCTATGCTACTTTTATTGCTGCAACTACATTTGCAACGATTCCTCATATCTGTTTTTCTGTCCTCTTATTTTTTTGGTCTTGAAGGTCAAACGCTGCAGGACAATCATCCAGCTGCCCTGCTCTCCCGTTTCAATGCGCCCAATGCGGAGTCGGAGCAGCGCGAGATGGCCGCCTATGCCACCATCGAAGCCACCAAAGCCTTTCGTCACAAGTAAGTTCACGGTGGGGACGCGGTCGAGTGGGTGTGTGGGTGAGTGATTGAGTGGTGTCATCAGCCACAAATACATCATATTGCTTTGCCATATGAGCAAAGTTACTGACAATGACGCATCATGACAACTATATATGAATATATCCAATTGTTTTGTGGGCAGCACGAGAAACTTTCATTGGAAAGTGCAAATAATTAGAAAAGACACAAAATCATTGAATGAAATGTATGAGGCATGCCAAATCATGTCTATTCTAATTATTTCATATCATATGATACCATTTCCAATATCGTATAAAAACTATATTTGAGTAGTTTTAAAATTGGCTTAAAATGTTTCCTAAATTGGAGAGCGTATCATATTTAAAATATTCCGTAATTTCCGCCGTTCGAAACGTATGTCCTATAATTTCATAGTTCTCCTTCGAAGAACTGGTAAAAATGGGAACTCAACAATATGTTTACTACTACTTATACATACACATACATACATATACAGTCGAGTGTCGATAATTTGTATCCCGCTAAGTCGAAAGAAATTATATTCTCTTGAAAAAAATTCCTTAGATATTCTTGTTAATTCGTAATTTTCTGTGTAAATCGAAAGAAAAAAGCTAATCCATTTGCCATTTCGAGCTATAGGGACTCGACTGTACTTTTTATACCCTGAACCCATTGAAAATGGGAAATCAGGGTATAATGTTTTTGTGAAAAAGTATGTAACAGGCAGAAGGAATCATCACAGACCCCACAAAGTATATATATTCTTGATCAGCATGACGAGCTGAGTTGATATAGCCCTGTCCGTCTGTCTGTCCGTCCGTCCGTCCGTCTGTCCGTATGAACGCCGAGATCTCAGAAGATATAAGAGCTAGAGAGCTGAAATTTTGTGTGCATACTCGTGTATACCATACGCAGTACGAGTTTGCTTTATTTTTTCGATAACTCATCCGATAACTTTTCTATCGAGAATAATCGAAAAATTGATTTTGTTTTTTGAGCCTCATTGGAATACTATTAGACGTGGAGACTTCAGATTTACTGTGTATATACGTATGATGAATACAAACATTTTGTAATCAACAGATTTTGGATACCACGCCCCCTTCGCCCCCAATTTGTAAAAAACGTATTTCAAGTACTAGAGACTTGTGCTTTGGAATGTACACACATTTTGACCATATAATTACGCCCTGAAGATCTCATTAAGATCGTGTGTTTACAAAAGAAGTTATTTACCAAGTAAATTCTCATACTATTGCCCACACTGCAGCGCGGCCCAAGCGCAGTCGCTGCTTACTGCGCAGTTAGCAGAGCGCGGGCGCGTGAGGGTGGATGCATATGTATGCATGTGTGCGTGCATAATAGAAGTGCAGAATGATAAGTATATCAGCTTGGAGGGTTCAGGGTATCTCCTAGTCAAGCAGTCTCGACTAGAGTCTTCTTACTTGTTTTAATTACTGTGAGTGGAGATGTTAAAACTTTATTATGGTTGCTCTAATATAAGCTTTTTAGCAATTTAAGCCAGAAAAGCTTTATTAATACATATATATACTCTCATTTTTATGAATGTGAGCTAATGCTGATGTGCTACATTACTGGCTTTCCTTTAAATATTTTGTAATGGATTTCTTTAGTTGCTTTGAAAAAGTTTATAGCTTTACATAGTCTTGTTGCTGGAAAATTGTAGGTAAGAACCATACGTATATAAATCATATACGCCAAGCTTTAATGAGAAAATTTATATATTTTCTTCAAAATCGACATCAAATGCAGAAAAAGGAAATCTGTGCAGCTTCAATAATAATTTATTTATTTCATATTCGTTTCAACTGAATACTTGAAGTCAATTGACAAGTCTCGTAGTTGGCAAAAGTTGTCGCGCCTGGAGCGAATCTAAAGCAAAAAGAGATGAGAAAGAGAGAGAGAGAGAGAGAGAGAAAACAATATATCAATAATCTGAGCATTTGAGTTGTGGGGGGTGCCCCACCCTCTGGCCATAAGAGCGGTAACTTTCTCGCTTGATTGACGAGTTCTACGACTCCATGGCACCCATGGCTAATGAGTTGAAGTTGAAGTGCGCTGACTGAAGTGCTACGAAATGTGACCAGTAGCTGAGGCAGCAGGCGACGGACAGACGAGGAGGTGGGAGGGTGGCAGAGACACCCGTTAAATTGTATCTAAATCGACATTCAACGACAACAGCAACGACAACGGCAACGGCAACGGCAACGACTGTTGCCGTGACTGCTGCTGAGAGTCAACTTTCACTTTGACATTGAAATGCCGCATAATTGCCAAGCCAGCAGCAGCATCGCCGTCGTCACGGTCTGGACCGGGCCTGGCCATTTTGGAGCTAAGCCAAATTGTATGATAGCAAAAGGTAAATTAAAGCTGGGCTGGGTCGGTGGCTAAGCTGGGCGGAGCAGAGCAGAGCTGCGAATGCTGGCCAGTGCAAAAGTAAATGACCTCTTTGGTCGGCCAACGGAAATGGCGGTCGCTGCCGTAGTTTTTCCAGTTTGCACGTTTTCACTTTTCACAACGGGTTCAGGTGCGCGTCAGCCTGTCTTGTCTACTGGCGCTGTGCAACAACAACAACAACAACGACAACAACGAAAATCAAATAAAATCCGTACAATTTTCCACACATAAACAGCATTCAAGTAAAGCTACTACAGAACTTTCACTCCATGGCCGATACAATTACAAAATAGAAATACTTAAAAACACACACACACACAGACACACACACGCAGCCAGGTAGTAGCAGGTGCAATGAGCCAAAGCTGCCCAAATACTTTTATGTAATTGCAAATCAGTTGCGCTGCTCAATGAGCTGGCAACAATAACAGCCCAAGTCGAAGATGGCCCAGCTCTGGCTCTGTTGTTAACTCTTTTCATGTGGGCAACATCAAATTACGAAAGATTCAATAAGTTTGCTTCAATTAAATATCAGCTGCCTTCGCTGCTGATGATGTGACCAAGAGTTGGCGCGCTCATTAAAATTGCCAAAAGCAGATATTTAGCCAAATTAGAAGAAAGCGAGTGAATGTGAGCGACGGTAATTATGAAGGTGCCTTTGTATTGGGTGGATTGTAGTTATGGACAAACGCTAGAAATAGTATGAAGAAAAACGCATGACGCTGCCTATTTAACTCTGTCTCTCCCCGTCCCCTCGTCGCTTAATAAGTCTTCAGCTGTCGCTGTCGCTGTCGCAGTCGCTGTCGCAGTATCCGTCTCAGCATTCGCAATTTGATTACATCAAATGGCGACGACAACAAAAGCAGCAGCAGCAACAGCAACAGCAACAGCAATAACAACAAAAGGTTCGCCGGCAACTTTTGTGCCAAAGAAAGATACAAACACAAATAAATAAAATACAAAACAAAATAAATAAAACACAAATACAAACTACAAGACGCGACTTTCGATTTCTACAAGCCTCACGAATTCGGCCTCAAGCACCAAAGGCGTATGAAAGCATAAATATACACATATATAGGCATATACATACATGCATGCATATATACATATATATATATATATATAATATATATATTCGTTTGTGTTTGTTTTGTTGCGAAGCTGCTGAGGTCATTGAACGCGGCTTCAACTGCGGCTGCGGCTGCGACTGCGCTTTACATTTCTGTATATTTATATACATATACATACATACACGTACATATGCACATATATATTTATGCATATCTATACAGAGATTGCGTATACGCCTCGTTGTCTAAGGTAAAGGGCGATGAGCGCTGTTTTTTTGGGTAATCAAATAAATGTAGTTAAATGAAAATAAGAAAATTGTGATACGCTGAGCATTTGAACAGGTATTTTTCACTTTCACCTCAGAGAGTGTAGCGCAGTATAACGACTTTATGATACCCTTTAATGTGATAACAGTTTTGCATTTATAATAAAAAAAAAAAAAACAAATCATTTAATTACAATTGTGATTGAATTTTTAAAAGTCTGAAAGAAGAGATTTTTGAAAGTGTAGCCATTAAATTTTTTAAAAATAAATTTTAATTTATTTTCATTTGAAGCCATTTCAACAGAAGATAATTCTTTATATAATTAAAACAAATTTTTTCCCTCCTCATTAAATTTACATTTTCATTTTATTTAAAATATTATGTTGTACAACATTTTCTTCTATTTTTTCGCATTTACTGATTTTTTAACTTTTTTACAATTCTTGGAATGATTGTTTACAGTTCTTTGAATTAACACCACATCTAGCTTTTCGAAAAGTATAAGTTTATTGAATATCTAATCTAATTTACTTCATTAGGAGCTTCATTTTGGTTTCTCTTTGCCAAAATATATCGACCATATCCTTCATTTAGTTTTCATTTAATTAAGATTTTATCATAAATGAGAATACATAAAATATATTATCTGTTCTTCGTTTTTTTTTTTTTTTTTGACTTTTTAACATTTTTCTAAAAATGTATACTTAAACAAAATTAAATTATTTATTTTTGCTTAATTATTTCATAGTCTGTCTAAAAATAAATATTTGTTTTCATATTTAAAGAAATATTTTAAAGAAAATTAAAATTAAGAGAATTACTGTTCAAATATTGTCAATTTAATATTTCTTTGAATACATTTTTTTGTATATTTGAATTGATCATTTTAATTCACTTACCGCTCACTTAATATCTTATCTATCAAACTTCCTCCACATTTATGCACATTTTGAAATCTGATTTCTTAATAAGAACTACATGAACTATTAGGAGTCGTTTGCTAAGCAACGCAGTGCTCATGGTTATCCAATTATACCCCACAGAAAGAAAGAGTAGAAACCTTGCTGTAAATGGAAAGCCAGAGCGACTAAATTAAAGTCAGCTGCTGGCGTTTTGATTTCTTGTGCGTTTTCCCACAAAACTCACACAGACAAAAGCACACACACACACACACATTGAGACTACACCAATGAAAACGCAACATGGTTTAATTTGTTGGTGGATCCCTCATCTTGCGACGAACTCGTTTGGGTCGCTGTTGGCTCCCAACTTCGCGCAACTTGAGCGTTTTATAAATAGATGCCGCTAACGTTTGTATTGAGCACTTGAAAATAAAGTTTGGACGTAGCCATGTCGGCGACATCCACACATCCACACGGCAAGGATTAGGATGAGCTAACCAGAAGTATTGTCTCCTCCTCTTAGCTTCCAGCACATCGATGAGCTGGCACGCCAATCGCATGCACACAAAATCTCACTGCGGCGCACTGCCCTAGAGGCCCTATGCCCGGCGCGAGACCCTCCGCCGTGCATGCCGGCGGCGGAGCGCTACCGGACACACGATGGCACGTGCAACAACAAGCGCAGGCCCCGCTGGGGCGCTGCTCAGATGCCCTTCAACCGCTTCCTGCCGCCCGAATATGGCGATGGAGTGGACAGCGTTCGAAGCTCAACGGATGGCAGCACTTTGTCCTCATCGAGATTCGTCAGTCTGCTGGTGCATGGAGCTCGCGAAGGGGAAGCACCTCTGACTCTCATGATAGCGCAATGGGGGCAGATGCTGGATCACGACATGACGTCCACGGCACAGCCGCGGTAAGGAAAGTGAGTGTAGGATGAATGATAAGATTACCTTAGCTTTTGGGTCTCCCTCCAGTTCGATTAATGGATCCATACCCAGCTGCTGTGGCGGCAAGGATTTTCATCCCTCGTGCTTTCCCATCAAGGTTCCACTGGATGATCCCTGGCTGTCGCCGCTCAAAGTTCGCTGCTTGGAGTTTCTGCGCTCCGCACCGGCTCAACGGCGCGACTGTGTGTTGTCCTGGCGAGAGCAAACTAACCAGGCCACATCCTACATCGACGCCTCGCCAATATACTCTAACAGCGCCAAGTCCTCGGACAATGCGCGCATTTTCCGCAACGGACTGCTGATATACGGCCGCGGCAACCCGGCGGAAGATGTGTGCCAGCGCGGCGCCATTGCCACGCAGTGCATCAGAGCGGGCGACGGCCGCAGCGGCGAGCAGCCCGGGCTCCTGGCCATGCACCATGTGTGGGTGGGGGAGCACAATCGCATCGCCATGGAGCTGAGTGAGCTGAATCCGCACTGGAGCGACGAGAAGATCTACCAGGAGACGCGCCGTATTATCGGCGCCATGTTCCAGCACATCACATACCGGGAGTTTCTGCCGGTAGTGCTCGGCCAGGAGGTGTGTAAGCTGTTTGACCTGCAGCTCTTGAGCACCGGCTATTACGAGGGCTACGATCCGAAGGTCAATCCGACTGTGGCCAACGCATTCTCTTCGGCAGCGTTTCGATTCGGCCACTCCCTGGTCCAGAACTCGTATATGCGATGCGATCGCCATCACAACATGATCAACAACAGTGAGAGCCTAAATGATCCGTAAATAAAATTACCGCTAATCAATTCCCTAATCCACAGACGTTAGTTTGCACGAGGAGTTTCAGAATGGCGACATTGGAACTGCGGGTTCGCTGCATCGTCTGCTACGCGGATTGGCATCCCAAAGAGCGCTCAAGCGAGACGAGTTCATTACGCCCGAGCTGACCAATCACTTGTTCCAAACGCCAGGATTTCCCTTTGGCCTTGACCTGGCCGCCATCAACATTCAGCGTGGGCGTGACCACGGCCTAGCTCCATACACTGCGTGGCGAGTGCCCTGTGGCCTCAGTCCGATTCAGACCTGGGATGATTTCGGTAATGCTATTCCCCCACCTCCCATTCACCATATTTACACCCGGTTTCTCTCTGCCCATCTCTGTCATAGCTAATGTGGTCGGCCCAGAGTCAGCGAAGCGAATTGGACACGCTTATCGCAGCGTTCACGACATCGATCTATTTGTCGGCGGCATTGCGGAAAGACCTGTAATAGGCGGACTGGTGGGTCCAACTTTTGCATGCATCATAGCCCAGCAGTTTAGCAACTCGCGACGCGGCGATCGTTTCTGGTACGAAAATGGCGGGTTCGAGAGCTCCTTCACGCCAGCCCAGCTCCACTCGATCAGAAGAGTCTCCCTGGCGCAAGTGCTATGCCGAGCAGTGGGCGGCGGCACGTTCCAGCCACATATTTTCATACCCGCTGAGTTTGCTGACAACGAACGCCAGACCTGCGGCACAGGCATACTGGGATTCATTGATCTAAGTCCTTGGCTAGAGCAGGATCCATTCTTGCCGGCCAAGCAACAGCCCGAGCACGTTTTTAGCATCGTAGAGTCAGAATTGCCCCAAAATGAAATAGGTGTCCGGCCGATCGTCAAGGAGGACAAGGCGGGTTTCTCCAACCGCGTGAAACCTATGCAGCCCCATGTTGACTTTAGCCCCAACTCAGCGACAGGCTTTCTCCGACCGACGAACGCCAACATAAGCAAGATAAACGACAAGCTCGACCTCAAACGTAAGACGCAGACCGTGACCAAGACAAAGACAGGCAACAATAACAACAGGAATACGAATCCAACTCGGGGCGTAAGCAATAAGCTAGACAAGTCCCCCAAAATAACTATTAATATAAAGAACGTAAGCATTAGAAAACCTGGAGGAGCAGGTCCGAAACGCACAGTGGTTATAAACAACATACCTCTAGAACTACGCAGCGCCGGTGATGGCAATATCACTTCATCTGCAAAGACTGACCACGAACTAGACACTATAGACGAAGACCCAGAACTACTTCATAATACAGAGCTACCGGAATTTCGAGATATCGACAGTGCACAGGATACGAACTTAGAGTCCGACTCGACTGTGACTACTGACAGATCGGAAACAACAACCGATAATACGATACAGCCACATTTACAAGGCAACAACACAGACGACACACCTGACCCACTTGACCCACTTGACCCACTGAGACAAAACCCAGCAGACCTTGACAATGTCAAACGCGTGCCGCGTCAAGTGACAAAACCGAATAAAACGGACGAAGTGCCCAGCACTAAACTCTTGCACGGACAACGGAATCGTACGACAACTCATTTGACTACGACAAAGACAGTATCGAGAAAAACAACGCCAAGCATTACCCGTAGTCGCACCACCAAGTCCTCCAAAATATCGAAGACTACAAAGCGGGGCGTGGAACTGCGTAGCCACTACCAAAGCAGACCCGTCTACCCCCAGAAAGTTGTCGTAAACGGACCCCATGCAAACGACCAATACGAAATTGAGATCAATATACGACAGACAAACAAAACTCCAGTAACGAGACCGATTGCAGCAGAGTATACCGACTATACGACGTCGACTGTCTATAGACCCTACAACAACTACGAAAACAGCTACGCTCCCCAGTTCATGGACTATGCCAGCACAACGCCCAGCTACAGCTATTATCCAACGCATAGGGACACCATACCGCCACAGCTACAGAAAACGAAGCCGCCGACTATCATCTACCTTAACGACAATGACGACAGACGCACCACGACACGTGCACCGAATATATTTCAAAACTTCTTAACCTTTGCCACCAATACCTTCAATCCGAATGCCAACAGACGACCAACGCAAGCACCACAGACGCCAAGTCCAATTTCTTCGTTCCATCAAGAGCGACCTTACCAAGAGACTCATGTGATAAATAGTCCCATCAGCAGCTCTCTCAGTATAAGCAGCCCGGCACACTATGCGCCACGCCCACCCTTATCCCAAACCCACTCGACTTCGAGCAGCTCCCAAATCGGAGTAAGCCCACAAAATAATTATTTGCATGCCTCCAGCTCGGCCGTCAGTGCAGGCAACTATGGCAGCATTTCTGGTGTGGCCAGCGCGAATGGAGCCGACAGCATATTTAGCTTTAATATCCGTCCACGCCCGGATAACAATCCCGTGTTTAGTTCCTACCCAAGTCCGCAGAGCTTGGGAGGCAGCTACGGCCTCGTCTCACAATCGCCGTACAAACCCGACTATCAGCAGAGCCACAGCGAACTCTACTACGATCGAGAGCTAACACCAAATCAGAGTCCTTTCTCTACTGGCTCTGTGGTGGGCCATCGACCGCTGACACAGACACAACCGTACTATGCCCGGACGCAGGAACTGAAGGACTTAGGGAGTAACATTAATGAGATTTCGAGTACAGATCACAAACTAGACATGATTAAGGACTACGATTTCTTGAGTCGCACTTTAAGCAATATTACGACTGATGACATTGCACCGGACACCACCGACGATTACACATACGACGATGACGAGCCGAACAAAAACATTGACTTTACGAAGGGGAGCAGGCCAATAGATAAACCGACTGCATCCAATGAGAATACAAATACAAATGTCGTAGATAATAAGACACCGAAAAACTCGACATCGAACACGACTTACCTGGACGATAACTTCGTGCTGCCCATGCTGGACAACAAGACACAGACAGCGTACGTGACAGAAATGCCCAAGCCAATGCTGAGCACCTCCAGCCGTAGCACAGCCAATAGTAAAGTTACAGTTTTTACGGACAGCCTTGGAAAGCAGTTGGGCAGTAGCATCTTGGCCGATGCCGAGGACTATGACGAACGATCAGCAGCTGCAGCTAGTGCAGTTGTTAAACAGTTGACGAACGTGGCCTTCGCCCCGATTAACGTGCTGACAAAACCGGACAGGTAAGTCCATTCCAGCTTGTGATACTCACGAATATAAAATTTGAAATATTTTCTCAGACCGGACAACTGGGTAATATTCAACAAGACAAATGAGGAGCCGCCTCTCCCACAGCCGCCAGCAGTAAGCTCGGGCATGGGCGTTGAACCCGCTGCAGAGATCCCTATGCCGTTTCATATCGTACGTGAAAAGCAGAATATACGCGAAGCAGTAGCACCGGATACAAAACAAAAAACACAAAATGCTACGATCAGCACTAAAAATTAGAAATACCAAATTAGACATAGTTTATTTATTGTAATTAAATAAACATCATTTTATACAGTGTCCTTAAGTTTGTGTTACCATCATTGAATTGAAGTTTTGGCGGCTAATCTGCGTTGCCAGATAGCAAAACACAATTGTTTCACCAATTATCGATAAGCAAAATACGACGGGCACACACTTATCGGCTGGCCGCCACCTCTACTATCCACAAACTACATAAACTGAATAAACGAAAAAATTTTCGGTTCCGATGGAAAAGTTTATTTAAAAAAGACTGTGAAAGAAAAGCAAGCGGGACTCCATGCGAGGGGCGGCGCGTCAGAGCCGTCGCTAAAGCCTGTGCTTAAACTGCTTTTTGATTTTTATGTTGTCAGCCCGTTGCTGCCGTAGTCGGTAAATAATATATATTAAGTCTGATTTTCGAGTCTGTGAGGCAATGGAGACTGATTACCAAAATTACGTGGAGTCATTGTCGGGAGTATCCTCAGATGACGATGACATATCCACGGTGGATAGTTCTGATGAGGCCGAAGAGCCGACCAACTCGCACAACCATCCATTGCAGCCGCAATCGCAAACGCGAAACTTGGTGCAAATATTGTACGATAGAGAGGTATGTGATTGGGAGATTAATAAATACTCAAATTGCTTTCGTACTGACGAATATATTCTTGTATAGCGCACAGGATTTTTCTCAGGTCGGTCTCGAGCGGGCCAAAAACAGAAACTTCCATATGACCAGGTGCCAAATAGGTTAAAACTATATCTCAAGGACGTATTGGCCAACAATACGTTGGAAGGGTAAGGCATTCCCAGTCTCAATCTCAAAATGCGCTAAATGAACCCTCTTCTAGGCACATATTCATGGGCCTGACTGCTTGCGGGCAGTACATGATCAGCCATCGAGTTGAGTGCAACGATAGCACTTCGCTCAACCATTACTCCTTCAATGTAGGCTACAAATACACGTAAGCTGTGCGAATTGCATGTAAACAGCAGCACACAGTCATTTTTTAATTGTTTGCTCTTTTACTATAGTCTTTATTTTTGGCTCTTCCAACCGCACAAAAAACTGCGATATTTTTTCTCGCGCCGCTTATTCGACGATCATGTGGTGGATAATGTGAAATCGGTCACAATGACGCAGTGGAAGAATGCGGACAAGCAAATTCTGGTTGTGCACGGTGCGGCAATGGAAGAGAGTGAAGAAAGCTATATAACATATGTCAAAGTTCCTAAACTCGGTTGTTTGGAGTGCAAAAAGCTTTGCGATGACGGTCCATGTAATTAGCATTCATTCTTAATGCTGATGGAATTATCCAAATAATCGATTTTTGTATTTATAGATTCCTTTTACAACGCACATTGTCTCAATTGTCATTTGACAGTACACACAAAGTATTCCTCGACTGAAACGGATCCCCGTTTCGTTCCGACAATAAATCTGCTTTGCCCCGAACGCATCCTCATTATCTCGAATGGATTCGTACACATGCTGCGCATCGATGTGGACACGCCGGTCGTACCCAACAACAACAGCAGTAGCTTACCACAGCAAAACTTTAATCTGCCCAGCACCCAGCATACCTTGTTTCTGCCACGAACTCCGCTGCCCAATGAAGAGGATCGCTGCTCCGTGCCATTTACTGGCTCCGAGGCGGACAGCGAGCACAGTGTTGTGGCACGCATCATTGCGGACTTCAGTGATATTGAAACTGATCATACTCAGCGCACCAATAGCAACAACAACAACAATAGCAATAACATCATCAACAACAACGAAAATCCACAACGTGCTGGCCCAGAGCACAATAGTAGCAGTTATGAAAAGTTAATTTTCTCCTCGAACTGTGGCAACGCGCTGTCCACATCCAGTATGACCTTAATGGAGACCAGCCTGCCAGTGAGCATGCAAAATTCAGTGGGCACCAATGATTCGAGCCAATCGAGAAGGCGCAATCAGCGCATTGTCACTAAATCTTACCGCAACGGTATAACAACTATTGATATGCAAGTGAGATTAAAATGCGAATGACAATATTTCATTATATCAATATCGTTAATTATTCTATTCCTCACAGCACACATCGACTTCAAGCTCAATGACAGACAAGTCAAATGCATATGAGTTCTCCGAGGATAACGAAAAGTGTGAGAAAATCTCGACATTTCGCAAACGCCGCCTGGCTGACAAGAAGTACGAGTTCTCCGAGGATAACTCTGAAAATATTATACCTTTCACTAAGATACGTTCGGCAGGACGAACAACGTTTAGTCCATCGACTGCCAGCTCAACCGCTCAGCGTAGTTTGCATCGATTCTCGCCAACGGCACATTATTTTCACAACTCTCCCTGTGCTTCGCCCTCATCCTCTCCACACCCCGCACAGCCTTCACATACCCCGCCACCGCCGTTGCACTTGGGATTTCGTTCGCCGCCTTCTAGCTCGAATTTAATGCGTTCGCCCAGCCGTAATGCAAATGCAGCCACAGTAGCAGCTCAAATATACAATCAAAAGTCGCCGCCTTTGTCTCAGGCGACCCAGCAGATGCTCAGCTATAAGCCCGTTGGACCTTTAGGTGCATTATCGCCATTGCAGGTATCTATGGCCAAGCGCTTCGAAATTGGTGGGTCGATGTCCCCGAACGCTAGCTTGTCCTTTTTATCACCACGACGTGATGAGCAACGCATTGTTGAAATGCCAGTTCAAGGTGGAGTTATGACGGAGAAGCCGGTCTGCACCAAGAAGTTGCGGCGCCGCTATGTAGATGAAGACGATGCCACCTCGGTGATTACTAGTGAGGAGGGTAAGCCTATAAGTGATTATAAAATCTACATTCAATCAAATATATATATATACATATCCTGATTCATACACAGATGACTGCATCTCACCGGGCTATCACACCTCGCTTCCCATGGAGGTGCATGGGTCTTGCTACTCGGAAATGCAAATGATATCGCAATCATCGTATCAACGCTTACGGTGCAGCAGTGTGGTTATTACGCAGCACTCCTTCGATCTTGAGACGTTCACATATTACGTTATTAGCATGATCTGTCAGAAGCACCAGAAGATCTACAATGTATTCTATGACTGGGCATACGAGTTCGTCAATGTGTGCCCGCTCAGCCAGACTATTAGCTTCATGCTAATGGCACAATTCTCGGCCCGAGATCAAATGCCAACAGCTCCAACCAATTGCATGTACTGCACAGGTCGCATGGGATGTGTTTTCCACAATCGACAGTACGAGTGTCGTATTCTTTTTACGTGGAATATGGAGAGTGGACAATGGCAGGTATTAGACTATGGCGAGCTCAGAGAGATGCACGAACTGTTCAGCCCACTACGACGATTGGGAAAGTCTCGTTTGACCTTTGCTCAGTTGGCCAGGCAGATGGCTCAGGAAATGGCAGCCAGCTTGAGCCGACTGCCTGATTATACGTCGAATTTGCGAATTCTCAGTGCAGACATAAAAAAGTCCAAGACATCTATTTGCGATTTGGACAACATGGTGGAGTTTCATCTGAAGCGCACGAATACCGAAGTGCTCTGATCAGCTGACCCGACGTACATAGATAGGAGTAGAGGAGTTCAGTTTTCAGTTTTGCCGCAATCCTCGCCACGTGCAAGTGCATCTAGTTCAGTTTCAAAAACTCTATAATTGTGCTGTATTTAATTTAAAAATAGTTTTACTTTCATTAGTGCAACGAAACGCTTTTACAAAACGTTATAACGCGTCCTAGTTTTGACTGAAGTCGTTTAATTCAACTACAAATCGTAGTTAGTTATATGGCATACATACGACAACGCCTATGTATATATTAATATACTTTTGATATTTGATATAATACCACATTCTAAATACAAATTAGGTAGGAACACATGAAGGTCAGTTCTAATTAGTGCGCATCTCCTAAAGGATTGCGTCAATATTCAAATTGAATCTTATAATTACACAGACTTGAGTGAGTAATATATTTGCTAAGTTCATGACAACCAATATTACAAAATAAACTATATTTACTCTAAAATATGTTTTATTAAACTAAGTATGTATATTATTTTATGGTAAACAGAATCGAGTGAAGGACCATTGTGTATTCTCAGTGCAGGCGTAGCCATTCTGGAACATTTATTGCGTCTCAGTTAATAATGTTTGAGACTTTTTTGACATCAATAATATTTCAGTTGGACATCGGATTGTTTCTTTTTTTGTCGAAATCTAAGCTCGGTCACATAAATAAAGTTGAAGGACTCATAACAAACTAAAGAACTTACCTGTCAACAAGAGCGGTTAACACATCCTTCTTCAAAACAGTTAGCATAAACACAGTAACGCCTTGTCCAGAAGTAAGTATATCAATAGCTCTGATCCATGTCGGATTGACGGTAGTAAATTGTAGCACGAAAGATGAGATTTCAAGAATCCAAATGACGCCCACTATTATAAAAAGCCGAAAGAACATTTTCAAACTAAAAATAGAATGAAAAGCGAATTACATTTGTTATATTCAAGATAATAGTTATTAAGTAAACAGCAATGAAGCTTACTTAGTCAGATTTCTGAAGTTGCGCTGGCCATCCGATAATTTTAGTACGCGTCGGTTCCCTCTGTTTTGTACAACTATTCGATTTGTTGTTTTAATAAGAAGTGTAATATTGAGAAGAAGCAGAAGGAGTATTGGCCCAAAGTAGTAGATCATGGCTGACCAACAAAAAGCTACCGGCAAATGCTAATTAAGGCAAATGAATCTTTTATAAATGCATTATGCTCACTATTGATCCAGCACGTGTAGAGACCGATACCCGGTATCAAATTGATCGGAATGCCCATAAATTCATGAAGATAATCGAACAGAAATATAACTAACACCAAGACGGCAGCAGCACTCCAAACGATGATGTTGTACCTAGCGAACCGGACCTTTTGCCCGACGCCAATGTTGTTGAACGTCTTCCACAGGTTATAATTTATTACCGAAAGCCAACAGAATGTTACCAAAACGGCATAATATCCAGCATACCCTGACAGATAAATATATTTTGATTCATATATATGATATACAAATTGAGAAATGTCCATCACTTGACGAAACATACCAAACAATTTGCAGGCAATGCCATGACTGGTGTCTGTCCAGTTGAAGACTAGAACAGTGAGGCAGCGGAAGTAACAGATGCAACACTTGCCATGGATAGACTTGAAATTGGGCAGCAGCATGTAGACAATGATTAACATAATCATGAAGAATATCGACACTATTTGAGCTGTAAAGTAAAAAGGAATAGAATAGGTAACAAAGTTGCAGCCGAGCGCTATCCGCTGCGTAATACTCCTTCCCTATCCAAAAGCAATCGAATATTTGTTATGGAAACTAATCCCTTATAAAGTCCTAGCTGCGACACATTGCAGTTATACTATATTTATATCTGTATCTATATTTGTGATTTTCGGCATTAGCCTATTAATTATTAATTAATTACAGGGTATTTTTGTTTATATCCTACTCCATAAAGACGGTTCAAAATATTTTGTTTTTTTAGCATAAATCGAGTAGTTAGATAATTTTAAGCTTCTATGGTCATACATATTTTGCAATATTTTAAATCAGTCTTAATAATAGTGCTTTTGATTAAAAATACCTTATTCATATGACCTCAGATAAAAGTATTACTAATTCGATGAATCTTACTGTAGGCGTTGGTTCTGTCGGTTGGCTCGATGCAATGATGAGGCAGTAGGAGGACTTGATT